>NW_028145628.1:3655000-3810000 GCF_977016875.1 Pavona decussata | reverse complement strand
GTTGTGATATAAAACGAAACACCTTAACGTCTAATAAGAGCAAACGCGAAGAAACAACCTGTGGAGACCAAGCAAATGGGAGGAGGGGGACGGCGCCCTCTTTGTCCCCATTTTCTCGCTTTTTCACTTTCGCGCTTATTGATTTGTTCATCCTCCCTTGTCCAATCTCGTTTAGAGCCCGCGTTACTTTTATACAGTGGAAAAAGACGTTGGATATACTGGGCTTTGTGAACAAGATTGATTGGAGTCTGGAACAGGCTACCTTGTAGCGATCGCTTCTTCTAAGGGGCCGTATTTACTGAATAGTTTGGTAGTAGAGGGTAATAAAGGACAGTATCACGAGGATTTCACTGCATTATGGACAAAACTGCTCAAGGACTTGACAATGTATCGTTACTTTTAATTTTAATTCCCCTATTGAAACACTGGGCGAAAAAATATTTATTTAAATACAGTCGAACCCCGTTAATACGGACGCCGAAGGGACCATGGATAATGTCCGAAGGGACCATGGATAATATCCGTATTAACGGGGTGTCCGTATTAACGGGGGACTTAACGTAAACGCCATTTTACCGCACTTGACGTGGCCTTAATGAAAATATCTCGTTCACGTTTCAAGCAATCCAAAAACTCTATGTTTTTCCCGTGAATCTATGTTGTGGGGTGTTTTGTGAATTTTGGGGTGATTTTTGGGTATATTTGGGAGGAGATAGTTTTTCTAGAAGGATTGGTTAAATTAAGAGAAATAAAAAATATTGAAGAATTAGTGAAGTTTTAAAATTAGAATTTGTAGTTAATAATTAATAGACGGACACCAAGTTAGTCCACCAGCAACCTGGGGTGCTCTTGCGTGGGTATCAACTGTCTGTTAGTGTTCCAAAAATCATTTTCTTTCTTCTATCCCTTCTTAAAACCTCTTCAGATTTCATTCCAATTTAGGTTAAGTCCCCCCTTAAGCGGGTTGTGTAAATTAAATCAAAAATACACATTTTATTGAAGCAAAATATCAAAAGATATAAAACATAAAATTAACATCAACGAACTGAAAGGTCTATAAACGTACAAAGTAGCCATTTTTCGTAGCTAAGTCTATAAGAAGGCAAATAAGTAAGTCGCTTATGACAGTGTGAATTGCCCATCCTTGCCTGGGCTAATGGCCGTTTTTACACTAAAGGACGAATTATTCGTCAGGACGAACTTGGGCAAGCATTTGTTGTTTGTCTCTAGTATAAAGACAAGCACAACACGAGCTATCTTCCATTGTTCATCTTGAACCGACGCACAACTGAAAATAGTTCGTCCAGACGGATAGTGCGTCCTCTAAGATAAAACCGGTAAATATGACGTCACGTAAAAACCAAGAATAGCATGTTTTATGTCTCTTCACAAAAGAGAAAGCTTATTAAAGATCTAGACAAAGTTGACGAAAGAGTGTCCGTATTACAAGTAGCGAGGTTAACTTCCAAAGAAAAATTGGTTGATGAGGCAAGAAAAGTGTCCGTTGTCCGTATTAAGCGGGTTGAATTTAGAAAGAATGTATGGACTTTACCAAGGGAGACAGAGAGCTGTCCGTAAGAACAGATAATAATGAGTTTTAGCGATTTCTCCAAATACACGAGAAGTTGCAATTCATTTCCATCTTAGCAATCCACATCAAAACTCAAGATAATGAATTAATATAACTACTGGGCTATTATTTTAACGGTTTAATCGATAGAAATGTTTTTTTTTTTTTGGCTATTCTAAGTGACACCAGAAATTGTTGACACCCCTCTTAACCGAACGATGGATTGAATCAACTCAGTGACGGAACTTTGTGATCGAGAATGTTGTACAGCTTGAAAACACTTTGGTCTGAGCTCTTCAATTTTTTTTAACCCCTCCCTCCCCCTCGGGTCAACAGAAAGGTGGGGAGCAGGGCTGGGTCGCATGAATCATCTGTAGATAAGTGGAAGTTTCCTGCAACCATTTTTTGCATGGGAAGGATTTTCTTTTGTGCTTTATTGGATCACGCGGCTGAAGGCGGCTTACTGAAGAAAGGGAACACAAAGACATTCATGATTATGACACTCGTTTTAGTAATAACATTTGTAAACCACAATCAAAGCGCTCATGGGATCAGCATCGCTTTATCTATCATGCGGCAGATGACTGGAACGCTCTCCCAGACGGCATTAAGAACATTTCCAATTTTTTAGTTTTTATACGTCTTATTAGAAACATGTAGACTTTTTTTTATCGATCTTACCCTTTTTACTCTTTATTTTTAGATAGCTGTAATAGTTGTAATTTCTTTTTTTGTATTCTTACGTTAGATTTATGCAGGGCCTCACTGAAAACCACATTTTGTGGCGTGGGCTCCCTGTTGAAAGATCTCATGTATTATTATTATTATTATTATTGTTGTTATTGTTGTTATTATTATTATTATTATTATTATTATTATTACAAAGAAAGTGGGAGAAATTCCTTGGGAAGGTAGAGAATTTAAGCAGGGAATGACTGTAAAAAACTCCCACTTAGCTCAATGCTTTATATAACCCGGTCAAGGGCACCTGTCAAAATTCCGTCCACACAGCTTATGGTATTTCAAATTTTCCTTACAAGGCAAGAGTACAAAAGTTGAAAAACTACAACAGAATAACGGTAAGACTTCCTGGAACACTAAGCCATTAAATGGAAAAAAATTAAAAAAAACACATCGGGAGGTAAAGAATAATGGTAAGACATCCTGGAACACTCAGCGATAAAATGGGAAAAAAAGTATAAAAAACACATCGGGAGGGAAAGAAAAAACGGGAGAAAAGGTCTGGAATCTTATACGCTATAGGTAAGACCGGTGATCAAGGCAAACACGTGCTTAGATTACGTGTTTACATTGAGTAAGCGTCTTGCAAAGAACAATGATCTACGCAGAAGCTTTATTTCGGCTATAATTGTAATATAAAAAAACCTTACATGCTCTCCTTACTGTGAAATCTTTCATTATCTTGTAACTCAGCTCGTTTTAGTTTGCATTATATTTTTATTTCTAAACAAGACAAAACAAAATTCATGTTGGCATAAAATGACAGGTACTCCAGAATACTACTGTCTTCGTTATTCATTAACTGGACCTAAATTACTACTAAAAATGTATTATCTTTTTAAATTTTGTCCATTATTGTTCGTTTGATTTCTATGCAGCATCTCTGAAACCAAAGAAGATAGAAACACATTAGTTTCGTCGGTCAGTCACACCTATTCAGATTTAACCTCGTTTCTAGAATCTTTCTTCTCCCCTTCGGCTGGTTGATTCAGACCAGAATTATGGAAGGGGGGGGGGGGGGAGGGGGATTTGCCACCTCCTTCCTAACTCCCCATCAACCACTGTACCTTGCGCGCCGAGACCCAGGTAGCAGCCAATATCGGGTGGCCTAATAAATTGTGGTGCAAAGAGAAAGCAAAAACAGGTTTCTTCGCGGATTCTCTTATTACCATTGAAATATAGAAACACTGACACAAGAGTTTCCTTCGCATTGGTTGGACTAAAATGTGTGCGTTTGCTCGACATTTTTCAGTTTATGTCACCGATATGATAGCCCTTTTCCTCTTTCTTATGCATTAAAACAAACAATTTTATCGTTTTATCATACCCCAAGGTAAGCCAGTCCTTTAACATCGGAAGCAAAGGCAACCCTTTCTCTGGAAAGGAATTTCTACCCTGCTCTTGGTTCCCTTTTGGTTCACAGTATATTTTTGCGACCCAAGGTAGTTTCGTTACCCTGTCCCTTCAAAAAGGAACCACCGCATAACTCACTCACTACACAGAGTACCCCCCTGGGGTAACGATTAACATGACAAATGTCTTGAGCTTGCTCAGTGATCTGTGGCGGAATGTAGGCGTGATTTCCAGCTGTCTAGAAAAAAGAACTCACCGTCAAAGTTTAAATCCTCCTCCATGATTTTCTTAGCAGCGTTCTAACAACAACAACAACAACAACAAAAAAAAGAAAAAACAATTATGGATGTCTTAGTACTTTTAAAAACAATACAGATCTGTTGGAAAATGAAGCCGTGCGCAACTGTGGAGTGATTTACAATGTTTTAAACTAAACTGAGACAAATATTTTATATCAACTTGTGACAAATCAACGAAAGGTCACCTTGGAACAAAATTTTGTCATCAAACATGTTCTTCGCCCGCCTTGTTTACAGTCGTTTTATGCTTGGGTTGCCTCACTTCTAGTCATAATAATTTTTTTTATCGATTTGTTAGGACAACGACCCAGCAAAAGCCTTTGCAATCCATCTCCAGTCCGATTATCGGTAGGCAAACATCCTTAACGTTTCTTTCTGAGAATTCTTAGCAGAACTGGGCCAGTATTTTAGCTTTTCCATTGCTACCATTTTTTTCTATTCAAAGTGACGCTAAAATTGAATGAAATTGCCCCTTTGAAGAACCATCAAATTATACTTGTTATTTTAGAGGTGTTGTTACCCTCGTGGGGTCATAAATTTGGGAATTTTTACGTTGGCTAGGTGTCTCAGAAGGGTGGGAGAGTAAAAAGTTTGTTTAGCAAGGATAGGCAGGGTAGTAGCTGATTTTCAAACTTACCGTCACAAGTTTTGCTGCAGTATTTAAGCAAATATCGCCCAATAAGATCTTGCTCATTGCATAGTGCTTTAAAGGAAGGGCATTCTTCTTTAGGAAGGTCATCCGTGCACGCTAAGAATAGGAAAACAAAGTACAAGCTGGTCACGTGATTTGAAATCGGAACACGGTACACATGTCCAGTATAATGCCCGCCCTGTGCACGTTAGTGGGAATATTTTCTGAAGAAAATTCTCGTGTTCATAACGAAATTCTGTCTTTGTAAAAATTACTGAGTCAAGGGGGTTCAAAAACTGAAGTGCGACTAAAAAAATTTCGGCCTCTCCACAAATTAATTTGAACTGGTAAATCACAAGCGTGCTACAGTTATCTGGAGGAGCCAGTTAAGTGTAACTTAGTCCTAATCAATGTACAAAAGAGACTACAAAGGTATGAATACAAATAAACGTGTTGTTGTTAAACGTACTTGGAAGTCCTGGCGCCGGTGGTTTGATTGACCCGTTGGGATTGCCTGTGAAAACAAGATTTCTTATCGATTAAAGATAGGTAAGAAAAACACAGGAACAATTCTAGAAGAGAGTTCATTTACTAGTATAAGCGCGAATTAAAATTCATTTATGTCGTAAGTCTGAGATTGCCACGTGTGCCATTAGAGTTCTGTCCTCATAGTAAACAAAACGAGTCTTCCCCTCTCAGCTCTCGCGAGGTGGACTCCTACCAGTTGAAATCATAACACTTGCTTTCTTTGAAGCTACCGAGCGCGAAAATCGCCTGCTGGAAGAAGACGCGATGGGAAGCCTGTGCTTCTTTACTGTTTGTGTTATCACCGCTCCACTCACTCTCCTGCAGTATTACTGAAAATATGCTAGTGTTTCCCTTCCAGAGGAACCAAAAACAAAAACTAAGATGTTATTGCTGGTAGTCAAACACAGTTCCGTCTGTTATATTAAGAAGGAATTTGTAGGGTTTTTTTTTTAATGAGTTTGAGCAGAAATGCAATAAACTGAAACTAATTTCTTTCTTTAAGACAAAGCAAGAAGCCTCTGCTCTGCGCCCATTTTTTCTCCGTGCTACAAAGTAATGCCTTGAGAAGAAAACGTAGATAATGTCTGCAATAAACCAACCACTCCTTTTAAACAAGGCCAGACCAATTTAGCTATAAGGAGGAGGTCGAAGGAGGAGGGTTTCGGGGTTTTTTCCTATGAATGAATTTTTTCTCTTGAATGAATTTTCATTCATCATGCTGAAAAAAATATAATTATTTTGCTTTGTTGTGCTGTGTCCGACATTTTTCTTCTGCAAGTTTTGATCCTTGTTTGTTTGTTTATATTTCCCTTCCCTCATCCCCCTCCACTCCGTCAAAAATAAAATGATTGCTTCCTGCCCGAGAATTGGGCAGACATCTCCGAGAGCGTTCACGAGATACTCGCTAACAATTATAAGATACTAGTTTGTCTTCAGAAAACTAGGATTTAATCCAACTTTTCCCTTTTTAAAGCCATTCCTAAATCGGATTAACACAATCTCGCAAATAGGCCTCCCACAACCAAATTTTCAGAAACTCAAACAAGCTTTAAGGCATCATGGGTATTGTGGGAAGCTTGTTCCCAGGCTGAACTCCGTGAATCCACAATTTATCCAGAAGAACCGTTACCCGAAACCTCACGCGTACTCATATGTTCTTGGCTGATTAATATTTTACTTACAGTTGTCCACATTGCACGTCCTTCTGCAGTGCTTCTCCACAAAGCCTTTAATGACTTCATCCTCCTGTTCCTTGCAATGAAGTTCACCGATCATCCCACAATCGGGATGTTCATCCTTACATCCTGAAAAGATAAAGGTAAGGCATTAACATAAAGTACAGGCTCTATCTACATTCTTGGACAAAACTATTGCCATCTGTCGATTCACAAATTTCACGGCTACATTGATACATCAATAGCCTGTGCACAGGCTCCCAAGTGGGGTATAGGGCGAAAAGTAAAATCGGCAAGCCGGGCGAGCGGAGCGCGATATGGGGGAACTTCTTCCCTCCCCCCTAAACCCGTTCTCTCCGAGCTCGAGTTTTGTCTTTGCCTTATCGCCCCCACTTAACTTGGGAGCCGGTTCACAGGCTAATACATCAACAACATCAACTTATTTTTAACTTTTTATAATCCTAGTTAGGTAGATAGAAAGTTAGTTGATAATGATAATCTAAGGAGCTGATGGAAAAGCGTGTATAAATAAAGTTATCCTATCCTATCTTATCCAGCCCAGTCCCCCCTCCCCCCACCCCCTTAATTAGTGTTGGTCCGCCGCCAGAAAAAAAGGTTGGGTGATTGTCCGACCTTCAAAGCAAGATTGAGTAACTTAGGGTCAATTATTGAAAGACAGTTTAGACGGTGTTTACAAACAAAACCACGTTCTAAGCTATTTTTAACTGATTTTGCCAACAATCATATCTAAACATTGTCTAAGACTAGACAACTATCTATCTTCTTAATTAAAATAAACCAGTTATAAACAGATTTGGAGGCCCACTAATTGTCTTAATGCGGGGCCTTAATTAGACTTTGTTTAAATAACTGGGCATTATAGTACTCTCCTGATGGTATTGAAATCTACGCCCATCATTCACATTTTTCTCGACTGGTTTTGCTTAATCTATCTCAACAGATGGCGTGACTTTGAAACATAGCGCGTTTTATAGCGCGAGCGGGAGGGTGTCACCCCCAGGATAGCGTAATCTTGTATGACATAATCACACCGGAGAGTTTGACACTACTTACCCTTAATTTCTTCGTCAAACATTTGACTCAAATGAAACTGCCTCAAGCGATTTAGAACTAAAAAAAAAACAATTAATGATTTAGATGAAAAGAAACTAACAACAATCTTATGACAATTGAGTGTTAAATAACTAATTTCTGAGTAGCTGTATTTCCTTTTGGATTTTTTTGCCGACAGCCTCAAAATAAACAGTACCGCAGTAAAGGACTACTGGATTTACCCCAAAACTTTGATGTACAACAATGATCGACAGACGTCTGGTAAGGTTAATTATTAATTTTTAATTACAACTCATAAAAACACAACATAACTATATTCTTAACCACATGTTAAAAGCTAAGCTTTAGCCCTATATACGTCCAAAATCACAGAATCAATCTAAAGCTAAGCTTAAGCCCTATCACAGAATCAATCTAAAGCTAAGCTTTAGCCCTATATACGTCCAAAATCACAGAATCAATCTACAGGGGCTTACCTCTGAACTTGTCTTCGTCAGAAAACCGATTAGAATCGTACGTGTCAAACGATCTCAGACGATTAAGTTCTGTAAATCAATTAAAAAATATGCCGAGTTTAAAAGTGTTGACGGGCCTGCACGACTCCTGCAGTTCGCTAAAAGATTGGTCTTAAAGCCTTTATAGCGTATCTCTGCTTCATGAGATGTTAATCTTGATCATGAAGGGAAAAACTCAAATATACTGAATGGAGATTTTCTTTATGATCATTCTGAGCCGTTAGGAGAAGTTCTTCATATGCCATTGGATATGCTAGCTCTTTGGCATTTGTTTAGGTTCACCGGCTCGGATTAGAGTTTAAAAGTGTTGACGGGCCTGCACGACTCCTGTAGTTCGCTAAAAGATTGGTGTTAAAGCCTTTATAGCGTATCTCTGCTTCATGAGATGTTAATCTTGATCATGAAGGGAAAAACTCAAATATACTGAATGGAGATTTTCTTTATGATCATTCTGAGCCGTTAGGAGAAGTTCTTCATATGCCATTGGATATGCTAGCTCTGTGGCATTTGTTTAGGTTCACCGGCTCGGATTAACTGCAAGATATCAGGCAGCGCTAAATAAATGCTATTTATGAAGACATAGGATCCGGGGATTTCTTAACTGACTCGTGATTTCATGCTTATCTGCAGTGAGATTGCAGGCTGTTCGTTTATCACGTATATGAGAGTCTAATAGATCCGTGTCTTTAGGAGACAGCGCTAAATATATGTCATCTAGGAAGACATAGGATCCGTGGAATTCGTTACTCGTGATTTCAAGTTGTTGCTTTAACCTGCGGTGAGGTTGCAGGGTGTTCGTTTATCACGTATATGATATTCTATCAGATCCACGTCTTTACAAAGTTGATTACTGTTGTCTCTCGCTTTCGAGAGCTTTGGCATCTTGCAGTTGTTTTCAGCTCTGTTGCTCAGTTCGTGACTGAAAGACGAGTATTATGTTCTTGGAGCTGACATGTATCTCCATTGTTTTGTGCGTTAGCTCGCATCCGGCAGATATTCAAAGCTAAGACAGTCAGTAACTGTCATGGGAGTCTCTAGGATGCTTCAGCGATTTCTTCTGACAAGTGTTTAGTGTTGTTTCTCAGGCAAGACTGCAGTTTCGATTCTCTATGAATCTCATCAGTTGCCACTGAAAGTTCTGTCAGCGTCGGAGCAAATTATGCTGTTTTGAGTTTATATATCCTCTTTGACCGTTAGGCGGATCGAAATTTTGCGCCTGCTTTCTTATTGGTTCTTGAGTTTGAACCAATGGTGTATCTTTTAAGCGAGCCAATGGCGCAAGAGGATTTTCGATCCTGATGCCAGCTAAGGTCAAAGTGTTTAGTTTCTGACAAAGGCCGGTGTTTAACTTTCCAGATATTTGGCTTACTTGCGGTTCTAAAAGAGCATTTTGTGCGTTGAGTACGTGAATCTTTTGCTCTCAGCATTGCTTAAGCCTGTAGTAAAACTGGAAAACATGGTTGTCTCATGCGAGGCAGAACGGGGCCCGTAGATCAAACGATAAACTTTAATAGTCCATCTGTACATGGCTTTTTTCCTCGGGTCGTATCAGGTCGACAGTTTTGGGCAACGCGCGCACTTCTGGAAAATAAATAGTACTGTATACAATATTTATACAGTGAAATGGTAGCTTCGCTAAGTGGAAAAACTCTGATTTAGTTCTGATTTCGTCTAGCTGAGAATGCTCCTTAATTTGTTAGGAAATTTAGATAAGTTTAGCCTTTAAACTGGTTTTAATCCTAAAGAGGGTGAGAAAAAGATGGCGCACAGACGACACAAATGATTTAATATTACAGAATTTGTTAACAAAAAATTCGCGCCTTGGGTACATAACGACTTTTTTAAAAGCAATGAAATTTTAAAATGACAAATGCTTTAGAAACAATGGAAACTTCAATAGCGAAACAATAGAAAGATAAACATTGATTACTGTATTCTGAAATGGGACCGTTGACCAAGATTTTTATGCGTTTAACAAAAAGTTGTTGTAGCCGGGCGCTACGATATAAAATCAAATTGTAGCATTATATACCCTTCGAGCGGTTGTACTTGGTCGCTCTATGTACTGGCGAGCGAACAATCATCGCTCAGCGGTTCATAAAGCGACCAAGTATTCCTGAATGAGCAATTGAATCAATATTTAAATTTTTAGTAGCAAACAGTTTATGAAAAGGGAATACGTACCTCTGTCTCTTAGAGCATCTCGAAGAGTGTAGCTCTGAACCCGGGCGACCACCACAAGTGCAAGACAAGCAAACAGAAGTCTGTCCATTGTATAGTGTACGGAGAAACGTAAAGGAGAGCTTGTTCAGCGTATGAGTGGAATGAATGGAAGCAAAGCGACGCTGTCCTATTTATACGACAGTGTTTTTGATTGACAGTCAGTCAAGGACGCGGTCATTTAAACGGTCATTTTGTCGGCTTTCAATTGTTAATGGACGCGCGACTCCAAACGCGTGGGCTGAATGCCAAGTGTATTAATTTTTATCCCTTTTAATACGATAGATAAAGCAGATTTGAGAACAAAGTTTGCGAGCCAGGTTATGCTGGATGGAACGTTCTTATATGAGATTTGGGGTGTGACCGCGATACACAAATTCTTGTGCTTTTCTGGCGAATTTTCAAGGCTTGAGTGCGCCCTGCTGCGTCTGCTACTATTTAATCTATTTCCGATGATGTCCCATACGCGACGAAAACATACACCAGAAGAAAGACAGACCTGGTTAGGTGATAAACATCGATCTTTGGCCTCATATAGCTGCCTCCTTGGACGGGAAAACATAAACAGACGCGTACGCTGGAGATAGTAAATTGAAGGCAAGGAATTGAGAATCGGCCTGAAAGATGGAATACGAAAACCCTTTACCGTAGTAATCCAACTGTTAGGGTTAGGGTTTTATCTAGGCCTATGTTTGCACAAGGTAGATGTGTTTGTTTGTGTTTTTGGCTAGAAAATATTTTTGTAGAAAAAAGGGATTAGAAAATGTCAGTCTCGGTGTAACCCAGGAGCACAGAAATAACTAATATCCTGTAGTACCTTTTATTTTGCGTCTAACAGAGATGACCTCTGACACGCTGGCCAGATACGTTTTCAAAACTATAAACCACTCTGATCTGAAGTAAAGCCGCCCTTCTACTTCTTCGCAATTTTTTTTTTCTGTTAACCACTCTTTATTAGTAATACTACTGTTTAATACAAGAATGTACATAAGAACAAGCTCTAAAGGAAACAACTTGTTTCTTTGCGGAAGGCGTGTTTTTACAATCAGCTTTAATCCCGATTTCATGACGAGATGGGAAACTATTGCCTCGTAATTGCTAGATGTAGATTAACTTGCCGAGTTATCTGAAATTACAGCATTTTCCACGTTTTTAAAAACTTCTACTTTTTGAAATTCACATTGTATGTCATGATACGCGCATTAACGTTTTATCCGATCTGTCTTTTAAAAACGGGTCAAGATGTATTGGGTGTGTTAAGCTAAGCTTGCAGTCCCCCGAGTTATGCGGACACAGTCAAAGTTTGTGTATGCTCCAAAAATTCCACAAAACAAAATTAATCACGATTTTTTTTCCAGAAAAGGCTAAGTACAATGAAATTAGAATTGAACTCAAAACGATACTATACATAAATTATGTCCATGCGCCTGGTTTTGGAATGAGTGAAAAAAACTACGCATTACTCAGCCCATACCTGACATTTGTCATGTAGTGTTATTGATGCATTGCGTTGACCTTTTGGAACCTAGAAGCGTTTAATGGCGATCAAAGAATGCCAAATCTACAAACCTATTTCACACAAAAATCAACCTCAAAGCCATATCATTCAATTCAGCATGCACCGTTATTCCGCCCGGTCACTGAGGAACAAAACTTTGCATTATTATAAAAAATACTGTACTGTATTGCATAATTGCTGGCAGAATAATCCGACAAAGTTCGCAGGACTTGTCCATAAAGGACTCCTTCTTCATTATAGCACACACAGAATGAATTAAGAGGCATCAGCCTGGTATAGCATTAAAGCCACAAGCTATATTGTACGTATGCTTTGAGCCAACACTTTCGCTTTTTCACGAGATGAATACTGTAAATTACTAATCCAGATAATCGTGAGTGGCGAAGTCGCGATGCCGAAAAAAATAGCGCCCACCACGCAAAATAGTACGGTTTCCGATGCAACACAAACAAAACCCAGCCAAAATCGAAGCCATAATTGTTTTTTTGTACGATTACCATGGTTACTTCCAAACTTAGTAACACTGTTTTCTTTGTCGTCTTTATGTCAATTGTTCTTTAGCTTCACAAACACTCACTAAACCTTCATCTCGAAACCGGGTCATTAGTAAAAATAAAAATATCATCTTTTGACTTCCACGCTTAACGCGCAATCGTAATTCACAAGTCCAGAAACTTTACTCCTCTGGGGCCTGGTTCCTTTTCTGAAAATTGTCATTTTTTTTTTTTTCATTTATATCGGAAAATATTTCTATTCGGGGCTTAGTTTCAAATGAAAACAGATTGCGCGCCGGAAATGTCTTCACGTTCAGTTCTGAAGGTCAGACGCCTAGCGCGTCCCGAAGAACAACTGACTTTGTAAGAACTGAAAATTTACCGGAAGGTAACTGAGATAAAAGTCTGAGAAAAATTCTGAGACACATTGATTGAACAGTGAAAACAGTTTCAAAAAATTGCGGGAGATTAAAAATCTAGGGAGAATAAAAAAAAAGGAAAAATATGAAAAGGCTGCAAAAAGTAATTTTCACACAAAAATTGAATAAGACTTGCTTAATTTGTTTGTCTTGTTGGACAACTAAAAGGTTACTTATGTCTGTGTGCTGTTCCTTTACTAGCAGAGACGAAACCTAATCAGTAGCTTTTGGCTCTGCGCAGAAGACCTGGCGAATAAAAAAAAAAACCTGTGATGGCCACATTCACAACTTGAAGTAGATCGTTCTGGCACAAGTTGTGCAAAACAACTGTTAAATACAATAGTAAACAAGAAGCACTGTTCATGCCTCGATGCCTTCCTGTTGAAAAACCGCGCCCTGGTTTTATGAATATCGAGCATACGCGAGAATATCATGTTTAGTACAAACATTACGTGCTGAAATTCAAAACATGCTGAGTTCGGAGGACTATATATGGTACCAGTATAAATAGCCAGAGAGCCACCGCCACGCCAAAACATTTCCGTCACGACGGAAATTTTACGGTTGTATACATAGTTACTGAGAAGACAAGCTTTATTGCGTTTGCTTCGGGAAGAGTAATTTGTCAATAAAGTAAAAATACATTTGTAAGTTTCATCCATGTCAATGTAGACAAACTGTCAAAATAGCCTCATGATCCGTACGTCTATACAGACTGTAAAAGTAGAAGTCAGTCCATTGATGAGTGTTTCAGTGTTTAATGGTCGGGGCCTCGGCGGAGAGCCGGTTAGACGATTTATATTCGCATGGTCTGCCTGACTGTAAAACGAAAAAGTTAGACGGTAGAAGATGAAATTCTCCTTTTAAAAAGCCCTGACTCACTCAAATTACTTCCAGTGCCGTCAAATTGACACTCATATTGCGATGCACTGATTTTCCCAACTCTTCTTAATTATCGTCAATCCAAAACCATATCCAGTAGTTTTCCAAAGATTATTCTGCAACAAGTTGTTGCGTACCTGTCAATTGTTTACCGATCCGTTGATTTTATTGTTCCCACAACCATAATTTTTACAGGCAGTTTTACGAATATTTTTATTACTTAGTACGTCTAAATTATTTAAATTTTGTCACAATGATTACATTACATTTAACAATTATTCCATGAGCGCGCGTTGGATATATGATGATAGATAACCAACGACGCGAGTAGCGCCGAGTTGTAGTTAGTTATCCGCTTATATCCAACAAGCGCGAGTGTAATAATTATTTTATTATTATTAAGAACAACTAAAAAAAGTGCTTGATCGTGCTGAATTCGCTTTGCAACAACAACCAGAAAACCAGAAAAGGAATTGGTCGCTATTGCTCGGGCATGGTACTGAAGTTATATACCATGACAGCTTAGCCAATCAAATCCCTGGAATTGCATTATACAATGATCCAGTTTTTAAAATGATATATAGTATTCTCGTGCAGGTTTCTTTATAAGGTTTAACAAAAGTTTTACTCATTTTATAGAGGTTTTCTGAGAAGTTTTGGATGAGTTAATGTTGGTGGATCGGTGTTTGAAATTCATTAGTCATGTTTATTGTTTAGAGCAGTTTTCAACGGGGTGTCTTAAGACCAAACCAAAGTAATTACTATGGGACACGCAACGAGAACAATCGTTTTGGGCCCTAGTTCTTAAGGACATATATTTGACTGTGTAATTATGCTAATCACACAGTTTGATCTTTTCGGATGCTTTAACAGAAATACATTTTTTCGAAATCGCCGCTATTACCCCAAATTTACAAGCTGTTGCTGGCTTTACGAAAATGCTAATGGGCCTTTTATTCGCATTTTTAACAACATATTTGCCGTAAGTTTTCCAGTAAATTTTGGGTTGACATTTCGCCGTAAAAAACCGCAGACTTTCTGTTTAAGTAAATCGGAGTTTCTGAGGCGAATAAGGCCTTCCTAAAAATATCCACCGAAATATAACATTGGGTGCCCCTGAAGTAGTCTGGCCAGTAACAAAAGACGTAAACAATCGAACCAATCAGAAATCGTATCAAATACAATGTAGCCAGAGCCTTGCGCGGGAAAACGCGTCCGAGTTGGTCACGATTGGTTTTAGTCTTGCTTCTCATTGGTTGTAAAAGTGGCGAGTCTTTTAAACTAATCACGGACCGTACTAAGGGCAAGATATTACTTTCGACACTCGATTATAAAACCGCTATATGAGCAGCTCGGACAATCCCGGTAAAGCTGTCCAATTAAGTGAGATATGATTGTATATTAGATTATGTCAAAAATCCCATTATGACTTATTGCGATGAAACAATTTGACTTTTTTTCAGTGTCGTACACCTGTTGATCATTGCTGTTTAATTTTACTGCATTTGAGAAATAGCACCGCCATTTTTTGGATCGACTGTTTGGTTCGCCATCAAAGAGGGCATAAACTGGAGCTGTGCATCCCTCCATCCTCTCATCCTTGCAGAACTTGTGTCTTTTTTGAGTAGCGGCTTCATCTGCAAGTAAATATATTTAGCCTGTCACTTCGAAGAATGGTCAACTCAGAAGGAGAAAGAAAAAAAGAACAAGAACAAGAACTGAAAGAAAGAAAGAAAGAAAGAAAGACAGGGACAATGACCAGGACGACGAAGAAGAATAACAACGAAGACGACGACGACGACGACGATAATGCAATGCAATGTCATGCAAACAAGTGTATGCATCTCAGTGCGGTACAATTTAATGCAGTTAAAGAAAGCTGGAAAAAGGCCTTAGGGTCGAGGTAATAACGTGATCTGTTGCATGCAATATACTGTGGCCTTGTCGCTTACGGATGAAGCGGCCAACTAGTCCAAGTGTTACAGTAGGGTTACATTACACCTTAAATTCTGGCTGACCTGGTAATATACACTCTGCTGGTGTTGCTATGGTTACGTTTCCCGCCACTGTAGCCTGTGAAATTGCCGCCCAGTTTAACCAGTTCCCCCCAGTAGCGTCGCAGCCGCGATACATGGCAGGAATAACAAGTGAATTTTGGTCAAGCCTTTTGTTCCATATGTTAAGATGGCTGATTTCACCCTTGAAACACTGATCCGATTTATAGGTGTTCGCGTCATGGTACCTTAGTCCGAGCAACAGTTTACCACCTGCAGGGATTTCCTAGAAGCATTAATAAAAAAAGTATTAATAATAGTAATCAGAATAATAAAAATAACAGCGAAAATTACAATGATATATTATCTATAATGTTGTATTACAGTGCGCAATTTTTCATACGACATGTTAAAATGTTGGTGATGATGATAGAAATGAAGTAAACGAAAAATATCGATAAATATGAAAAAATAAAGTCTGTATGCAGTTACTGTTTACAAAAGTCATTCTCTCTGTAAAAAGAAATAAATATATATCCAAGAAAGTGCAACGGCAATTCATGCTGTGTACGAATATCGCAGGTGACGCATGCGTATCAGGTGTGGCTGTCTTTGCCCTAGAATGCTTTCTGAAACAGGTGTATTCGATAAAATTGAAAACAGACAAAACAGGTTAGGGTGAAGAGTGGATAACATATCAGACTATCCACGATACAGAACATTATGTAATTGTCGAATTAACTTTTTTTTTTTTGTGACTTCACAGCCTCGTGCTATTAGTGTGTAATTATCGCAATGGGATATTACCTATTATTAAAAACTGAATCATTGTATAATGCAATTCGAGGGATTTGATTGGCTTAGCGGCCTTGGTATATGAGCAATTATACCATGGCCGAGAAATAGCGACCATTAAATTGTCTGCTGGTTATTCTTGTACAGCGAAATCAGTAAGATCTAGCAATATTTCTTGATTGTTTTTAATAAAACAATTATTCCACTTGCGCTTGTTGGATATGAGATGATTATAGCCAACTCGGCGCTACGCGCCTCGTTGGCTATCTATCATCTCATATCCAACACGCGCTCGTGGAATAATTGTTAAATAAAACTAAACTAAAACATCACAGACAATACTTCGCAACTCTCGAAATTTGATTGGTTCGATATTCAATGCAACTTTGATTACTATTTTATTACATAGATATCCACTACGCTTGCTGCAGACACAGTGGGCAAAAACAGACACATAAATAAGCAAACAGACCCGGCTATCCCTACACCAAAACTAAGATATATTATATCTCAAATCGTACCGTGCCAACCGCCATACCAGTTCCAGATTTGACTATCACTCCATTCACAAATAGTTCCCAGTTCCCGTATCCATTACCCCACACAAAGCAGACATGTTGCCACCCACTTTGTGACATAAAACCGTTGAAGGGGATTGTCCTGAGAAAATAAAAAGTACTAGATATTAAATAAACTGTATTGTTTAACATGGGCAAGTTACACTGACGGGTGTGTAGTATACAAACAACTGTCTGCGTTCATATATGAACACAGCTATCCAATTAGTTATTTGATGTCATGTGATCATGAGATGTTACTCGACAACAAAATGGCCCCTCCCGTCGCCCGTGACCTCGCGCTCCACGCTCGCCTCGTGATTGCCTCCGCTTGCCTGAAAAACCAAAGCCTTCCACTTTTCGCAACGTTGCGAGATACGTTGTAGCGTGTAATGTGTTGTTTTTCAATGCGCATGCTCTCAAGTAAAAATTTCCTCGTGTAACCGCGCCTTAACCCTTTAACCCCTAATAGGAAATGGCAAATTTTCCTATATTGTCCCAATACTTCTCTCATAAAAGTGCTGTGGAGAAGTTGTTCAAATATCAAGAAAATTAATCTTGGGTGATCATATCCGTAATGAATTCTCATGACCTCAAGTGTTGAAGAAGCATTGATATTACAAGGAGAAATTCGATGCTGATCATTGTTAGGCCATGCAGCTTGAGATCAGTACCCCAAATCACAGATCCCTGTTCTGCTGGGAGAAAGAACGATAAAACAATCAAAGCACTTTCTTCTATATCAACACACCGAGTATAAGAGCAGAAATACAGGAAACAGCAACTATCCAACACGTGAAGTGAACATGTCCACTTACTTCCAGTTACCCCTAACAACACAAGTAATGTCCGTCTCCGTGGCAATGATCGTCAGGGTGTTGAGATTCAAAGTTGTTTTGTAGCTGAACAGTACCATGGGGGATGATGACTGAGCAACTTTCACCCACACACAGGCCGTAACATAACGAATATTTGGACCGTTAGCGGCGTTCTTCAGCTCAACATAATTGTCAACGCTTTGTGATGGAAAGATGAACTTGAAATCGGGCATCGTACCTATATAAATTTACCAAAAAACAACAAACGACAATCAATAAAATTGAATCCTTTGCCGTTCCCCGGCTGCTAAAAGTTACGGCCTCTAAATAAATTAATACGATGCGCTAACTTTCAGCTAGGATTGTGTGTTTCATATTTTGTAGTTTTCTGGTGTCAATACAAATGCTCATACACTCTTTTTCTTATACACATTAGAATATTGTTTTTCCGGCCTAGGCTGAATATTCTTATTTTTCTGCCGGTGTTAGACTAAAAATATTATTGTGAATATTCTTAGATTATAGCATATGACATACGTATGTATTACATCTACCGTTCTTCGAACTGTCATTAGCATTGAACATTTGACTAGTCCAGGTTTTTATTGTTTTATTGGCTAGTTTTTCCGTTTAGAGAAAGGAAGAATTTTATACCGTTTAGTTAACTAAAATTGTATTGTATTTACAAATTTTCAACACACAAAATTATATTCTTTTCAAAATCTCAGCCTCGGGATTATTCTTAAAATACTCTAAAAATTTCGCAAATTTCAGCCTTGATATTCTTATAAATTAAATTCTTATAAAAAGGAAAGAGTGTAGAGTAAGATCAAAATGACTGGGTGGTATCAAAGACAACGGCAGGAAGAGCATTTTTGTCGATAACTTCATTTCTAAATAGTTTACAGAAAGCCAATATATCAGGCTTATATTAATTAGCACCTCTGACGTTATTCTAGTTACAGGCAGCTTTTAAGAACACTTGGGAGAACTGATCATGAGCCCGGTAGTCTTCATATAATCGTAATAGAGTGTCGCAAAACACTGTCCGAGCTTAATTATCGCCCTGTAGAGGATCAATATTTTAATCACTTACGCTTCGGAGGATCTTCTGTGACAGGAACAACCTTCACTGCACCAAACATCTGACTCCTTACCAGCTCTTCCCAGGCAACCACGTTCCCTTTCTCTGTACCAGCTCCGGTCGCCATGTCAACCAAACATAAGGGATGCAGCACAAAATTCCACATGTTCAAGTGACTCATTAGTCCTACAAAGGACTGTGATTGATCAAAGCCCCCTCCAAGAGTATCCTGCTCTTGACCAAATATGAGCACCCCTCCGCCTTTGATTACTGTTCCGTCCTCAAAACCGGCGTCTGCTCGTTTTATTACGCCATCTACAAGAGCTTTGATCTTTCCGCCATTGTTTGTCCATGTTATGCACACGTGATGCCAGTGTTTGTCAAGGAAAGGGGTGGAAATTACTTTTCTAGAATGGAACAATGAAATGACGGCTTTGGCACTGCGTATGATTTGCCGTAAGGCGTGCAAAATCAACGATGATTGAGGGGAAAGAACTCCAGCAGACGAAAAAGGAAGGTCATTTTATATAATTCTGAAAAAAGTACACTAGTAAACCATTAACCATTTATGTGTACGTTCAAATTTAATGTAACTATGGCCCTGAAGAAGACTAGTTGATATTGGCCCAAATAAATTTACAAAAAAATTCTACTCGCCTGGACTTGTCGTTGATATGTATCTTTACGCCGACGTCTGCCCTCAAGGCAATAAATAGGGCGTTATACTCTAAACTGTTGGCGTAACTGAGCGTAGTTGAAAAAGACGCCATGGCAGTGATCTTTGTCCAGTGGCATACCGTGAAGGCCTGGAGCGTAGGAAGCGTTTTGGAGTACCGAACGCGATCCACCGTGGTTGCTGCGGGGAACTTAAGCGAGACGCTGGAGGAGAAGTCTAAAGTAAAGAAAGAAGAAAGGCATGTTGCAAATCATATTCAGTATTACTCGCCAGTGGATCCATGGCCGGAGAGATGGTAGGTATGGTAGATTTTAGCGCTGATGGGATCCAGAAGATGCCTTGCGATTCAAGTAAAAATCACACCAGACTGTGCACAAGCAAAAAGGCGCAGGTGGGGTGATCGCCGTGATCAAACTTAAAAATGCTTTTGAGGAGATGGAAAAACCGGAGCACCCATAAAATATCCTCTTGGCCTTCTTCGATATCAACAACATAAAGTCAACACACATGTGACGACGCGTCTAGGAATGTAACCCGGACCAAATCAGAACAAAGCACATGCTTTCACCTTTGAGACCATGGTAGGGACTACTTTAGGGTTTCACATAACCTGCGTAGCTGGTGGTTTCATTGGGGTTTGGTGGCTCGCGCGAGGCCGAGCCGCGAATGGCCTTGTCCTCATTCTTCTCGCGGCTCAGTTGCCGTTCGTTTTCGTGGCTCCACCGCGGGCCACCGAACCCCAACGGAACCACAGCTACGCAGGCTAGATTTCATGAAGAGAGGAATTCTATGTTATGTTCTGGGTAATCTAACTTTTCGCATGGTCCAGTTTTAGCTTGACAGTAGGCATTTCTGGTCGTAAGACAAGTTCGCGTCATTCATTCCTCCCTCTCACTTATATACTAATAATCAGAGACACAAACCATTCTTTCCTTACCACCCGAGAGTCATTGTTTGTGTCGCGCGCTTGACTGAGAAGTAGTCTCGTTTACGGATGAACGTAGTATATCGATATCGCCCTAATTATACAGAGCCCAGTAGTCAACAGGAACGAAGGCAATTACAACTTACCTGTTCCAATACATTGTGATCTCTCTGATAAAACAACACTTCCTTGCAATCCATTCCTGAAGTGCCTCCACTTCAGAGCATTCCCTGCTGTATTCGAGCAGTTTGTGGTCACTCTGCGTACGTCATGCTTTGATAAAACATAATCCCACATATTTACACGACTTATGTTTCCAGCAAAGGCGCAACTTTCTTGAAATGCACCACCTTGTACTTTCTGACCAAGAACCAGTTGTTCGCCATTAAACTTGACAACATGATTTTGTCTGAAACTGTTTCCTTCACGTCTGATGTTGGTCTTACCATCGATATACGCTGACCAGTTACCGCCGACGCTTGCCCACGTGACACACAGACTGTGCCAGTTACCGTCATTCAGCGGGGCCCCATAGATCTTTCTGGAGAAAGAAAAAAAGGAAGGAAAGAAAACTTTTGTAAAGTGAGTAAGTTAGTCAAGCCAGCCACTCAGTTTGTTAGTCTGCTAATCAACAAGTCAAAGTAATTTACACATTTGTCACAACACTCTCACCTTTTCTCGTCTTTAACATACAGATCACATATTCCAGTATCATGACAGACAATAGCCACCAGACCAGCCACGAGGCCAAAAGAACCTGCTTGACTGGTTTGAAACCAGATGCAGAGAGTGAACGCTGTGAGTGTGTCTTTCAGCATGGTGCTGTTGACGTAGTTGAGTACGCTCTTTGTTTGGAATGTTAAATCGTAAACATCTGAGCATGAAGATCGATCAAAAGAAACGAAAAATATGTGAATCAAAACTTAGAAAGAAAAAGGCACAAAAAGAGAGAAGGAAAGAAAGAAAGATTAACAACAGCAACGAAAGTAACGCGTTCTTAAAACCACGTGTCATATCAGTAGCGTACATTGTATCAATCTGTGAAAGTGCTATAACTAATTTGGAAGAATGTATAAATGAGAGATCATCACAGTTATGTACGCAATTTAAGCAGTCGCGAAAAGAAAGCGTTCTTTGAACCGCAGTTCAAATATTTGATATGTATTCATATGTGTCACTTCCATCTCTTTGCCTCTACGGTATATTCCGAACTCACAAAATGACCAGCTCCCAGATGGCCTGATAGCTTAATTGGATATTTTTGTGCGGCTTAACAAGCAGAACTTAGCAAGTGCTCTTGGTAACCCAAAAGAAAATTGTGGGTAACCATGCATTTTTCAGAGATATTTAAGCTTCAATTTGGAAAAAAAATGCCATACATTGTTTTGTAATTTTTGCGCTTTTAAAATTATTGTTGCTTAATTATCTCTAAAAAAAAAATGCGTGGTTACCCCCAATTTTCTTTTTGGATTCCAATAGCTAGCATCTGCTTTTTCCGCATAGTCATAAAGCGCGATAAAATACTTCTGTATTAGGAGACATCGTCCTTAAGTTGCGTACATAACTGTGATGGTCTTATTCATTCGTAATTTTCTTTGTCAATTTTTGTGAACCTAAAAGTTGCGTTACGTCGTTAACTCATGTCAGTTCGGTTACCTTTTAAGTTTTCACACAAGTCGCCACGATAAGGCTCTTCGCACACGCATCGGAAACTGAACGGAACACGGTGGCACGTGCTGATACATTTCCCGCCATTAAGACACGGCAACGATGAACATCCGGGATCTGTCTGTGGCTTTAGTAGATAAAGTTACTTTCTGTCAGCCATTATTACCCATGAAGTATCAATAGTTAGAGTGAAACTAAGTTGTCCGTTTTAAGAGAAACCTTCAATAACATCCTGACTGGAGTTTTGGAGGATGAAGATTCCTATAAAGTTATATTATGTTATGCTATGTCATGTCATGTCATGTCATGTCATGTCACGTTATGACATGACATGTCATGTCAGGTGATGTCATGTTATGTTATATTGTTATGTTATATTGTTATGTTATGTTATGTTATGCTATGTTGTTATGTTATGTCATGTCATGTCATGTCATGTTATGTTGTGTCATGTCATGTCATGTCATGTTATGTTATGTTATGTTATGTTATGCTATGTAATGTTATGTTATGTTATGTCATGTCATGTCATGTCATGTCATGTTATGCTATTCTATGCTATGCTATGCTATGCTATGCTATGTCATGTCATGTTATGATATGTTATGTTATGTCATGTCATGTTATGCTATTTCATGTCAAGTCATGTCAAGCCATGTCATGTCATGTCATGTCAAGTTTTGTTAACTTATCTTATGTATTTTTGTATTGGTAATCAAATGATGATGAGTGGTATAACCAGGTTTTCTGTCTACCTTGTTTGCGTCATAGTAAGTCACATCCGCTTGCGGTTGATAGTGTCCAGGCTTAGTATCTCTTCGTTCATAGCTCAGTTGACAAAGGTGGAGGGGGCTTGGGATGAGATGAAAGTTGTAAGATTGACAGCGTGATTCCTGTAGACAGGCGAACGAGCACTCAAACAAATCAGTGACCTGGAGTGAAGAGATGATGTACCCAGTCAAGGAAAAACCTGTCCGGAAAATAATTTTACCATCAAGTTATATCACAGTTACTATTGGCAACATTCTTTGTAATTCACCAACACAAACATACCATTGGGAGACAAAACAGCGGCCGATTGACTAAAAGTTAAATTACACTTGTAACAAGTTTGGCTCTTGTCAGTTTTTAAAATGCATGCATTTATGATCACAATAAACTCTTTGAGGTGGTATTCGCTATGACAGAGTGTCCAATTAAAAAGTGCGCAGCATGTGGGAACTGAGCGCTGTTTTGTCTGCTCATGGGTTCTGTGTAATCCGTTTTGGCACTGGTCTGCTAATAAAGCGTTTCCTGTTGTTTTTGATTATAAACATTTATATAGGAATAACTTTCTCTTCCTTTTGAAACATGTCTTGGCCTTGAAACATGTTTAAATGTCTGAGAGCAAAAAGATCGCATTTCACCTTTCGATTTTGCAAAGTGTTGGTGGTCGACTCGATTTTTTTCTTTTAGCTTCTTGGAGCTAATGAATTAATTATGTCTGGTGTATTGTCAAACTATCCCGTGGTCATAAAGAAAGTGCACACAGTGCAATCAATTTATTCTACCTGGGTACTCAGCCAAGCGATAAAAAGCTGGTCAGTTTTGTTTAACTTCGTTTTAGTAAAGCTCTTCATCTGAAGGCCGACTACAAAGTGACATGACAAGATATAAAATGAAATCTTGACCGGAGGTTAGGTGTTTCATTACTTAGGTTTTCACGGTCTTGTTAATAATGTATATGGTACCCCATGAAGGCATTAGTAACATGTTTAAATGTCTGAGAGCAAAAAGATCGCATTTCACCTTTCGTAAAGCTTTTAGTAAAGCTCTTCATCTGAAGGCCGACTACAAAGTGACATGACAAGATATAAAATGAAATCTTGACCGGAGGTTAGGTGTTTCATTACTTAGGTTTTCACGGTCTTGTTAATAATGTATATGGTACCCCATGAAGGCATTAGTAGGCATTAGTAGCAAGACGGTCACGAAAATCTAAATTTTCAACTGGATTCATGTTTAAGCTACAATCTTTGTAGCCTAACTTCTTTGAACGTTTCGTTCGGACTCGGCCCTCTTTAGTTTAAAGCAAAAATAAAAAATAAAAATGATAGGAATACGAAATTAAAGGGATAACATAAACCTACTATTATGTAGTAATAATTTTAGCGAATTTTTTAGTTAATGTAAGAATTCAATAAGTGACAAAAACCGCTATCTCTTATCAGCTCGGTTCAGGATGTTGGAAAATCCTTATGATGCAGCCACTCTTAACTTCAATCAGGGCCTTGGTAAACCGTCAACAACACGCCATTGCCAATTCGAAACTAAAAAAATCAAAATAAAAAACTTGCAAAAATTAAGCCCTGACTATTATCCACATTTTCCTCGAACTCACCTTTTCCAGTATTTTCAAACTGTTTCGATCGCAAACATTCATCATTTTCAGCACACAGTCTTCTTGTCACCAAGATCACAAAATACATTAAAATACGTGGCAGATCCATCTATCTAACCGAGTGTCAAGCGGAATAAAGTTTGGGTAAATATATGCTTTAAAAAATTAAAACTGGAGTTAAAGGCATAGGTGAAATCTCTAACCATTGTAGTATAAATTTCGAGAAGAATTTGCACCGCTGCGAGATCAATCGGTCTTCTAATTACGAATCAAGATAAACAAATTACTTAAGTACCTGAAGGATTACAAAATATGTTTATAGCACAAAGATGGATTATGGCGTGTTTTGTTACCAGATTAATTAACAAACCTGGACCGCCAGCATGACAAGATTGTATAATGTATAATTTATCACTTGGATAATTTTGTCTTGTAAAACAGCTAAGATGAAGGAATATTATTCAAGAATCAACAACAAAAGCTTTATTTCAGCATTCCCATCTCCATTTTTGGTATTACCGAGTTACTAACGATAATAAAAGAAAAAGAAAAAATAATATTCGTGAGGTAACAATTGTATGGTGAAATTTTAGAAATATTTATTAAAATTAAAGAGTAAATTTCGTTCTTTTTTCCTTTGCTCAGAAAATAAAATACAATACAATACAATACAATATTTATTTCGCCATATACACAACATTTACAGATGGGAAGAAAAAATGAAGAAAAAAATTGAAGAAAGAAAATAAATGGCGAGGAAACCTGAAAGAAACCACGAGGCTTATAACAAGTCAGGCTTCCTCACTTAACTAATCTTATATTAGAATTACAATATGGACTTATGGTAAATTAACTTTGACCGCGCACACGTACACATATTAAGTAAGTTAGTTAAGAATTACAGCCTTACAGAAGTTAATACCTAGAAAGAAGAAATTCTTTAAGCTTTCTTTTAAAAGAAGCGGAGGAGGGAGAACTAGTTATGTCAGAAGTTAGCGAATTATAAAAGTTTGGACCTTGAAAGTAAATTGAAAACTTCCTGGTGTTCGTTCTGCACAGTGGCAAGCGGAAGGACTGAGCATTCCTAGTATTATAATTATGGACTTGACTATTCAGTAAAAAAAAGTTATTGAATTTGGAAGGGAGTGTAGAGTTCTTGAATGAAAACATAAAAAAGCCTAATTGAAACGAATGGATATCATGAAATTTTAAGAGTTTAAGTTCCTTAAAGATAGGGCCAGTATGGGCAATGTATGTGGAATTGCTTACTATTCTTAACGCACGTTTCTGTAAGGTTACAATTCTTTGAAGGTTTGACTTATAGGTACCAGCCCAAGCTAAATTGCAATAATATAAATATGGAAGGATCATAGAATTGTATAAAGTACGAAGGGAGTGAGTAGAGAGAAAAAACCTAGATTTATGAATGAATGAATGAATGAATGATTTATGAATGAATGAATGAATGAATGATTTATGAAAAAGTAAGCAGTTAGTATGCTAATACAGTAAACTCCCTTTTTTGTGGACACCCTCGGGACCGCGAGTTAGTTGAAAAAGCGAAAGTCAGTAATAGCGGGAATTTCTTTCAGTCAAACGTCTGAAATTTATTTTTGCCGGGGATTTAGCTGCTGTCCGTATTATCGGGATATCCGTTAAAGCGGTGTCCACAAGATGAGAGTTGACTGTATAAGGATCAGCATTGCTGAAAAGAAAAGCAATTTTTTCATAAATCAAACCCGGATACTTTGTCAGTTTAGCCCACTCTGGAGGAACTTACATGGGGCTCGATTTTGCCGAGGCTGGCTCTCAAGAAATTCGAACCCCTCGCTGGTACCATTTAAGAGTATAGTGCCAAAGAAACCTGATAGTTAATGATTTGGAAGAATAAATGGGAGGATTTTCCGTGGACGAGTAATATTCGTCCCGGCATTTTCGCCGGATGGACTCTAAGCGACCGCGCCTAATAGTGTCATTCCGCGAATGAACACTATCACGTCACGGATGAATTTAAGCCAGTAAGAGTCGGAGGAAATTGATGGTGCAAGCTATAATCCATATTATCGTACCCTATGTTTAACGACATAAAAGGTCAAGTGCCTCGGGGATTTGGTTTCATTAAAAAAAAACCCAAAACGTTTTTCTAGGAACAGAAACCTAAACTTAACGGTGCAGTTATTGTAGTAAGGCTGTCGATGATTGTCTCTGGGCACTGATAGACTGGGTAGGAACAGATTGCGAATTGAAAAAAGTTAGGCTAACTTTTTCCTCCTTTTTTCCACAAGTTCTCGCATTTTGGTTAAAATAACATTCCTCTCAGTTGGGGATGAAAAATTCTCAGTTCATAAAAATATCCTTACTTCGTAATCTATAAAAAGGAAAAAACTTTACATTCGAATTCAAAATTGCACTGAACTCAAATGCCGTGAACTCCTAAAACTGTCAGTACGGCACAAGTTTAAAAAGTTTGCACCATTTAACTATGAAGTCTGAAAGTTTACCACGAACCAATCGGAGTACTACAAGAAAATACTAAAGCATAACAATTAAAAGCTGGTTAAAAAAAGGAAATTGTTAAATAGTTCATTAAAAATTCTCTATTTATTAAGCTTTCGCTTACTTTTCGTTTCAAAAGTCTTTATGAATCACTACTTTAAACTATTGAGAAATTTGGGATGTTCTTCTCCTCTAACAAGCAAAGTCTCTCTTCCGATTTTTGGGCCTTCTTTTTCCTATAAAACCAACAAAGAAAAGCACTTTAGAGCGGTAGAGAGGGAAAGAAAGAAAAATTAACAACAGCAACGAAAATAACGCGTTGTTAAAACTACGTGTCATATCAGTAGCGTACATTGTATCAATCTGTGAACGTGCTATAACTGACTAATTTGGAAGAATGGATAAACGAGAGCTGATCATCGCAGTTATGTACGCAATTTAAGCAGTTGCGAAAACTGCGGTAGCCATCTTTGATCCCTTCAGGCCCCTGTCCGACTAATCCAATATATACGTCATCACTGAAGGATTTTGTAACGTCGCAACACAGTCGCTCTGTTCACCTAATAAGTTCACAGGCTAACTGGTTCGCAGTTTGGAAATTTTCTCCAAAACTTTGAAACGAAGTATTCTGGCAAGATATTAACTAAACCATGGCACAAGATTTATTAAAGGCAAAAACAAAAAAATAATTAAAATAAATAAATAAAAAAATAAATAATAATAATTATAATAATAATAATAATAATAATAATAATAATAATAATAATAATAATAATAATAATAATAAAAATGTGCTTTGATCTTTGAAAGTTAAATTACCTTGAACATTGATGTTTTCTGATAGTTAGATCCCCCACAGTTCCTAAGGAAACAAAACAAAAAAGGTGAAATACAAAACTTCACGCACTTGTCACGTGATTTAACGTGATGGCGTCGGCTAGAAAAAAACTTCAAACGAAAATTTGAGTTTTTGGGAAAGCATGGTAGGGGGGAATGTTCAGCCACCTTACCGACAAGGGTGTTTGGGAATGGGCGCTCCGTAAGTGATTGTACGCTGCTTACAGTCTTTACAAGCGAAGAACTTCTTTAACGTTTTCAAGTGCTTCAATGTATGATTCTCCTTGTGGCAGAGCTCCGAAGCACTTTCTGCAACATAATTACACTGCAAGAGAAGACAGCAGGAACAACGTTATAAATTAAAGGCTTTTGAATTCACTGTTCCGCGTTTACCGTTTTTATACGTGTAGATGTTAATTTTTCTTTCCATTTAAGTTGTAGACCTCACAAACGTCTCCTACGAGCAAAAAACGATATGAAGTGTTTGTCATCTTGCTGTTTTAGATGTTTATCTTTCATTCAAATGAAAGCTACTGAGCAACGCTTTCCTGTGATGCTGTTTATTATGCTGTACAAGGTGGTTCTAACTTTTGAGTCTGTGGATGAGATGCTAAAGTTTCACTAATCAAATGAAAGCTACTTAGAAGGAATTTCCTGTGGTACTGTTTATTATGCTGTACAAGGTGGTTCTAATTTTTGATCTGTGGATGAGATGCTAAAGTGTGGCCATTCAAATGAAAGCTACAAAGCTTTCCTGTGGTGCTGTTTATTATGCTGTACAAGGTGGAATGAAGTCAGGATTCTGTTTCTTTACCTGTTTGCAGCACACAACTTTAACTTTAATTTCCGTGATCGTCTTCATTTTGTCCTCTAGCTGCTCTTTTTTCTCAAGTTCACCGAAGTATTTTTCCTCTCTTTCAGCTTCAGCCTAAGGAAATAAATTGTCAATAAGTTAAACCTTTTTAAGTGACTGTTAAGTGTAATTTGTAGGTTAGTAGTCTATGGGAGCTGATATTCGGTTGATATAAGTCCGATCACATGCAGGGTCAAAGAGCTTGGTACAAGTTAACTGAGGACCCTAACTAAAACCCCTTTGGTTTGGCCGCCCATTTACCATAATTCATTTACAATATAAAAAAATATATTTCATCACAGATCATAAAACTCACCGCTAGTACAGCCCCAACATGTTGCGATTTCGCCGCTAATAACTTTTTGCCCTCTTCAGACTCAAGGTCAATTGAGCCGAATTCAGGACCTAGAATCCGTCGTCGTTTCCTTCTTGAATTTTCATCCCCATTTATATCATCGTTTTCTTAAAAGTAAAAATATCCAAAATATCCAAGTGAAATTAATACGTCTCAGAACATAAGGCGGCATCGCAATTCGTTCCGATTTCAGTTTTCAATACATTCGTTGTAAAAGCCCAGAACGAGCTTGAGCCCTTTCCATAACAGTTGCTTCACTCGGTTTGATCAGTAAGATCTTTTGCAAGGCATAAATGGCGGGTTCGACAAGGTTTGTTTAATTGTCACAAACATGAAAACATCAAGCCAGTGTCTTTATAACTCACCAATCTTATTTTTCAGACCAAACCCGAAGCCCATAGACATAGGGCTGAGGGGCTGAGGCCCTGAGGCATTCGTACTACGAAGAAAGGCGAGCGTTCGAAAGTGCACCCTCCCCCCTCCCCCGTCTCACGAGGTTAGTTATTGTTCATTGAGACTAAATTCTTTACAACGCGTCACACTGTATAAATACCACCAACTCCCACCTTGAGGAAGACTGAATTACTGAGGAACAATTACTGAAAATGACTCCGGCAATTATGGACTCTCACGGAAAGCTTATCGTAGTCCCCAAGGCACCCGTTATAACCGGAGCGACCGCGCAAGTTAACCGTACTTCCTCAATCCAGAAACTGTGAAAAAACTGGTACGAGTAAAGGATTGTGGGATTATTTGATCCCATAATCCTTCACTCGTACCAGTCTCCCCGTAGTTTCTGAAGTGAGGAATCCAATTCTTTCCAATCTCATTCGCAGAGACCTGTTCTGCATTCATCTCGCATGCTTACTAAAGATAGGGTACCGCAGATCCTAGCAAGCCAATCAAGGTCATTCGTACCTTTGCCACTGTTTTCACAAGCTTTCTTTTCAATTTGTTCCATTGCTTTTGGTGATAGCTTCTTTCTGACAGCATTTGGATCTTCTTTTTCTATGGGTCCTTTATGTTTTACGAGTGATAACGCTCGGAACTAAAAGGGAAGAAAGAAACATAAGAAAATTAAACCAGTTTTGAAGCCACGAAACTGCAGTATCTTTGTAAAATAGTTTGCAGGAGAATATTTTCGTAGTTTTCTTGGTGTAAATCTCTAACTGAGGAACACATTTATTTTTACCTTTATAACGCATCTTGTAGTTGTAGACTTCAGACTTCCAAGTTGAACATTTTTTGACAAATTGGTCTTAAGTAAATTTGCGTTCCGAATGACTTCACATAATACTATGATGGGTTATAAGCGTTTGCGCCACTTCCAATTTGAAGCAATTGTAAGCTAGTGGCACGCATGTCCAAAATGTACTCGTTAGTGCGCTTTTCAACCAAAAAGTAATAACTTTGACCAATCACAACAGACGTTAACAGCATAATGAGCCAATAAGAATCCGAAGCAAACACATGTAACCGGCGTAAAGCGCGGGAAAAGGCGTAAGAGCAAGTTACGGATTTGCCGCTCCTGATTGGTTGACAAAGTGGCGCGAGTTTTGCTAACCAATCACAGAAAGTAGTAAGGCAAAATCAAAGCAAACGCAAAATTACTTTCGACACTCAATTGAAAACCTCGAGTTCTAATTAGTTCATAGTCTGTTTACATTTCTTAATAGCGTAATTCCTTAGCTTTGGTTTTGCAACACTTGTGTTGAAAATTTCTCCATGATTGAAAACGAATAACACAAACTGCAAAGTCGAAACCTTAGCTCTATCCGCATCACTTGATTTTCTTTTCTTTATGTTTGGTGACTCATCAAAGAAGATGTCTGAGCCTGGTGAAATGCCACGCCCTAACATGGGAGTGTTCTGTCTGTTGTTCTGGGTTGGACTGGCCGAGGTGCTGATGGATAAAGAATTTTCAAGACGTTTGATTTCTTTATCGTGAGCTTTAAGAAGATCCGAAGCAGACATTCTGGGTTGCCTTTCCTCCTCTGGCTTCTCTGAATAAAAAAAACAAAAACAAAACAAAAGAGAAAAAATGAAGAAATGCACATTTATCAAGCTTCAAAATGTTAAGAACGAGTATGGTTTTTCAACAGAGTTGACGGCTAAAGGACCGTCAAGAGATTCACGTTTCAGCGTTAGCCCTAATCGTCAGAGAGAATCAGTTAATTCCCTGAAAAAAGTCTGTTTGCGAGAGAAGTTGCGGAAGCGTGTAATACTAAGCAAAACTTGAAAAATTTTGCAAAATGTTATTTTTGAAACCATTGAAATTTTTCAACACCAAAAAAAAAAAAAGAATTGCAACCATTGCTACAAGACCGCCAGAAGTTTTTTGAGGCACTGCTTTTATCGCTTGTGGTATGTTTTATACAACTTGTCTCGCAACACTGCGCAATTTTTGAACGTTCCACAGAGCACTGCATTAAGCCGAACACCACCTCAATGGAGACAAAAACCAGTGAGCTTGTGAAAATGAGAATTTTTTTTCATCAGTTTTAAGAAGAATGATGCTTACTTTGCTCCTCATCCTGGTTTAAATGTTTGACAAGATTTCTGGTTCCTACAGTTGGTAAAGTAAGGAGATCCACACTAGCAAACGAAAAGACGTACACATTAACACTTAAACCCCTAATATCAAAGAACAAATTCTCCTATCTTGTCCCCATACTTTTCTTATAAAAGTATTGGGGAGAAATTATTAAAATATCAATAAAATTCACCTTGGGTGATCATATCCTTAATTCTCATCACCTCAGGGGTTTAATAAGCATTGATATTGCAAGGAGAAATTTGATGCTGATCACTGTAAGGGCTTAAAGGGTTACACTAGACTACTTTAAGAGAAGATAAAAGTATGCACATACACAAAATCAAGCATCAGTTAAGCAGGCATAAAGGGAGATAAATGGGAAAGGGGGGAGGGGGGGTGATTTCTGGTTCATGAATCATTCAATTTATTTTTCTCTCTTTTTATTTCCTTTACCTTCAGTTCACTTCCTTTTCCTTCTTTCATCTAAATACTCTCATTCTCTTTAATGTCACCTCCATTCTTTTCAGTAATTAATGGGTGCCACCACATCCCATTTCTAAAGACATGAAAAATCCAACTTTCCAGCCCCTGTTTTCCCTGATACCCCCAGAAGAAAACCATATGTACAATATAACATGGACAATGCTTACAGGAATTCTGATGCTTCTACACTGCTTTTCTTTCCTTGCTTCTCACTTGAATTACCTGAGAAAGTAAACAAAATAACAGTTAAAGCAGCACATTGTACATTCCCACAGAAAGGTGTCCACAGTCTTGAAATAAGCTTTCCTAGATTATAACCATTGTTCCGCAGATCTAAGATGAAGTAAAGCAAATGGTTTATCCTGGATCTGCATCATCATCTTCATTGTTGTCAACGTCATCATCATGATCATGATCATCATCATCATCAATATCATTACCATCATCATTAGTCCTTGTCGCCCCATGTGTTGCACAAGGTGTGAAATGTTGGATCATATTTAAGCCATTTTAATGACACCTGCAGTCTGTAACACCATGAAATGTACCTTTACCAGCTTCAGCAACATTCTTGTTTCCAATTCCAAGACTTTTTAGAGTGACATTTTTCTTCTTATGATCAGTGGCACAAGTTGAGGCAGTGACGGTTCGTCCTTGGTACATGAAGGTGGAGTTGTTAAGGTCCTTTTGAAACTTCTTCATAAGTGGAGCTTTTACTGATGGGGCATACCTAAAATACAGATCAAGATATGATTTCTCCTTATGATATCACTACAGTTCTAGTATCCATGTGATGAGAACAAAGAAACTCATTACCAAATAAGGTTAGGCTGCTAGCAAGCTCTCTATAATTTAGGTCAGCTGTGAGAGGATGTAGAACAAGAAGCAAGCAAAGTGAGCCACGAGAGAATTGGGCGATTGTGGAATGGACAGGGTACATGGCATAATTAACATTATTAAAAACTGCATCATTGTATAATGCAATTCGAGGGATTTGATTGGCTTAGCGGCCATGGTATATGAGCAATTATACCATGGCCGAGAAATGGCGACCATTAAATTGCCTTCTGGTCGTTCTTGCACAGCGAAATCAGTAAGATCTAGGAATATTTCTTGGTTGTTTTTAATAAAACAATTATTCCACTTGCGCTTGTTGGATATGAGATGATTATAGCCAACTCGGCGCTGCGTGCCTCGTTGGCTATCTATCATCTCATATCCAACACGCGCTCGTGGAATAATTGTTAAATAATATTCATACCCTGCCTGGCATTCCATTCTCTGAGCTCTCATTTTCTTGTAAGCTGTCTGGACATGATATTCACAGAACTCACCATGCTGCCTGAAAGAGATTTAAACAGTTATTATCCCAGATTCAAAGTAAAGTCATCATGTTGTGTGAACAAGACAGTGTTATAAAAATAAATGGGTAAGGAGGTTAGTTTAAAAGAAACTGTGGAGTAGTAAAGAATGATCAGTTTATCAACATAGTTGATAACTAAAGGTAAAATTTGGCCACCATAAAGAGATTTGAGCGCTGACATTTTGAGCATTAGCCCTTGGTCAGAGTAGATTTGCTGTGATGAAGTGATAATGCTCGAAATGTCAGCACTCGAATCTCTTTACAGTGGCTAAATAAATATACCTTTAGTTATCAACTCTATTGATAAACCAAACATTAGTTATTAAAAAAAGATTTCCAATGTGAAGAGTAGGGCAAATCTAATCGCAAAGAGTAGGGCATGGAGTTCCCGGTGTGCTGGTCTGGTCTTTGTGCTGTTTCATGATTTCATGGGTTGGGTGGGTAGGATGAGGTTGCTAATGGACATATGCTGATGTAAACCGCATTTGAATATATACATGAATAGAAAATGCGGTATATAAATGTATTACCATTATCATTATTATTATTATGAAGTGATGCATCACATCTGACCAAGAATTAAATAGAGTTTGAAATGACACAGGGAATGGCCATGCAGCCAAATAAATATAATTTAAGTACAAAGCTTAACTGGAAGTTTTCAGATAATATCTGTGGTGGAGGCTGGATATTTTATGGGACTTACATACTTCCCAAAGTATTGAGTACCTGTTGACAAAATTTCCACAAGGGCGATTATCAGATTTTCTGACTTCTCTACACTTTCCAAGGTCTTTTGATATTCCCATCAGCATCAGCTTTTTGGCATTGTCCAAAGTAAGAGCCAGATCTTTAGAATTTTTCTAGAAAAAGAGATACACATACATAATCATTAATACAGTTACCTGATAAATATTTAAAGCTATTGAATAAATTAATAGCTATCTCAATTATATCTTACGGAATATCACCAGGGGTGGTATAGAGTAACAAGCCTACATGTATGTACATGTATATGGGAGGGTATCTACAACCATTCCTCTGACACAAGGGGGTATTTGGTTGAGAGATTTGTTAGTTTTTGCATTTTTTAGGTGAGCAGAGGCAAGCACGAAGTGAACACAAGTCATGCTCCTCCTCCTGTAGCGAATAACTCATGCTCCTTGCCCACCACACATTTGCTTCTGCTTGCCTGAAAAATGAAAATAATAATAATAATAATAATAATAATAATAATAATAATAATAATAATAATAATAACAACAATAATAATAATAATAATACATTATACCAAGATTGATAGACCAGCCATGAATAGTTATTTGTATGAGTTTTAGACTTTCAGACATCTAGACTATGACTTTTATTGATTTATTCACGTGCAATTTTAAGTTTCGCTTGGCTCACAGGTTATGCTATGGGCCCTGTGTTGCTTTCTGATACTGTGCATACAGGTAGTTTTACTGGCGAATAATAATAAAAACAATAATAGTAATAATGCCTGTTCCGCAGGCTAGTTGAGAGATGTTTGTAGTAAATTTCTGACCTCTTTTGCTGGGAGAAGAGATGCATTCAGCAGAGCCACTACACTACCCTCCATTGCTTTCCAGTGTTCCTTGTACACATCTCCAAACAGAAACAGTGCAATTAATTCATTGCTGCTGTTGGCTCCAAGATCTGACAGTTTCCAAATGCCATATGTTTTTCCCTAACAACAATATTCAGCAGATTAACAATGGATGTGGCATTTAAATAGAAAATTAATAAACTGATGAGCACTTTCAATATTGATTTGGACACCTGGTGTTAAAAATTTATTATCAATAATTTTGATATAATGAAGAAATAACCAATCATATTAATGTGTCTAAATATACAAGAGCATATGCTCAGGCAACTTCACGCATTGCACAGAAATTGATCCCTTCCCAGTATGTGCTGTGAGCCATGAGATTTATCTGCTCTGAAAATTCCTTTGATCAAATTTTGTCTTCAACGTTAATTAACCAGTCTGTTTTTTCCCATTTTGCATTGGCAACTGGGTACAACTCAGACAATCACTGCTAAAAATCTTGTTGAACCATCATAAGTAACCATAATGGATACCAGGACTAAAAAATACTTAATTTATTAAATTATAAGTATTGTGATAAATCATTATTAATTCTTACATTTGAACTTTTCTTTGGTGGTAACTTCTGGACTACAACACCAATGGTTACCCAATCTCCATCAATATCATCCTTTCCTTTAATTTTTGTTGGTATCTGTGAAATTTTCACCATCTTTCGTCCTTCCATTCTTTTCTCCATAATAACTGATGAGATTAATGGATTAACAATCCTCAACCCTGAAAACTTTTCAGTTACGAATTTGTCATCGTCAGATGTCGTCCTTGTCCTAGTCACCAGTCCTTCAGCACCATATTTTGTTGTTGACCCCAGGCCCCTAACTGGTTCTTTTTGTTGTCCCCTTGGACCCAGACTTCCAGCAACTTTTGAGACTCTTGGCTCCAGGCCCTCAGAAGACTTCTTTTTCACTGTTGACGGATATTCAGAAGATTTTTGCTTTGCAGAGCTGTGAGATGAAGTGCTAGATTCTGCAGAAACACCAAAATTTGATAGAAATTAAACTCATTTATTTATTTTGGCTACAATGGCCAGATTAACTTTCTCTTTATTTAACCTCAAGTTGCTACATGTACATTGATGATGATGATGATGATGATAACCTTTATTTTAAAACGATGAGTATTAAAGCTACATGAGCTTGTGGGGTCGTTTGCAATTAACTAATTACGAGTAAACTAAAGAAGCTAAAAACTATGGGTATATACAGACAAAATGTTTGAACTAAATTAACGCTTACAAATATGAAATCATGAGCATAAAATTAAGTATATACAAAGTCATCTTTTCTAAAATTACAAGTGGATGCAGACGTTATCTTACAGCTGAATTCATTAAAATTAGCTTGAGATTTAAGCTTTAGCCTGAGATCATGATAAGGAATGTTTTTTGTCAGGGCACTACAGTTGTTGGTCACTGCATTCCACAGGACTGAGCCTTTAAACGCGACAGAGTCTTTCATTGTAAATGTACGCCACATGAACTTGTGAAAAGGGACAGTTAATGTTAATCTAACAAAAATCCAAAGTCATTATGAGAATTGACCTTACTGATCTACCTAGACTGGTTAAGACACTAGTTCTTATCAAATGCATAGGATTTTCATCCCTAACTACTTCTGAAGATGACCTATACAAAGCTGGCCAACTCTAGGTAGGGTTGACCTCAAGCATACATTGTAAAGCCCAATTTCTTACACCTCACTAACAACTGAACTGTAGTTCACTTTCAACTTGAACTGTAGTTCCTCACCTGTAGAAACTAGTGATGCTTTTTGCATAACTAAAATTTTCAGTTCAACCAATTAAAATACAAATGGAATGCACTGATCAAATGGAAATTTCTGGATTAAATGGATGGCACTTCAGATGTACTCCATGTTTTCCAAACGTTTCAACTGGTTGGACTACTGTATTAATTCAACATTGTGTTTTTAAAAGTACTTTTTTGTTACCTGGCTGGCTGCTTGACTGTGTGGGTGTATGAGCAACCCTTTTATAATCTTTTGCAAATAAACTCTTTTGACTTGTATCTTGTTTTGAACTGCTGTTTTTGCAAGCCTGTGAGAAGGTATGTGTAGACTGTTGACTATCTTGCTGAGAATCTGGCAGTTTTGTGTTATTCACTGATGTTTGTTGCAGTACTGTTAACAAAATACAGTTAAGGAGACAATTTCTGCAAATTATCATTACTTGAATGTTAAAGATCAGTTTAATTTAGGCTCCTTGTAGTCTTTTAAATGAATGGCAATCGGAATTGTCAATGAATTTTTTTACCAATGGAAAATTAAGGAAAATTAATAATGGAATCTAATACTGTGATGATCTGATACGGTTTGTATTATACAATCAGTGTCAAAAATTTCAAGGATACACTTCCGTTCTGCTTCAAGTTGTTTTATGTACTCCTGCATGGTAGCCATTTGTGCTAAAAATAAAACAGAAATTATAAGCCTTACTTTAGACATTTAAATGGATTTACTTTAACAGATTTAGAAACATGCATTTCAATATAATTTATTAATTCATTAATGATGTTATAAACCAGATCCTTTGGCACAGGCCAAAAACACCTACATGTGCACTGTACACATACAAAAAGAGATTCTGGAACTCTTAAGGACTCCTTTCAAAATTTACAACGATCAAATGATCACTCCTGTCTCTTTCATATGGGGCAGGCCACTCTGGTATAAAATCATCATTGCCCAAATCAAAGGACTGTTGATTGTTTGTTAAAACATTAAACATTGTTGATTTTCAAAGGAACGAGATGAAATCAATGCAGTATAAACTAGAACACTACTTAAAGACAGTACGGAATCCTATTCGAAGTAGTCTATTAATGTTATTTACCCGCCATTTTTTCCACAGTTAAAGCGGACGCTACTCCAGTTTGCTCGCCATGTTGTTGTTGTGTTTGTGACCCAGCAGTTATTGATGTTGATTTCGGTGAAGCATTCGAAGAACAAATCGCTTCCCCAAGGTCGTCATCATCTTCAAATTCGAAATCGCTGTCAGCTAAGCTAGCTAGGATGTCAAGATCGTCTTGATCTACCATTTAAAACGGAAATTACAAAACATGGCCTCCTTGAAACCTGATAGTTGAAATGAAATTAATCGAAGGAAATACTACAATTTTGAACTATTTCTCGTAAATTTTCAGCGCCATGTTACAAAAAATTTCTTCTTTCATAAGAAAAACGAAGCATGATTGTATTGATTTTTAAAATAGAGCCAAAAATACCTTCCATATCCGTAGGATTATCTGTAGATTTCTGTGTAAACTGATTGTAAACTGGTGTAAATGCTGAGAGAGTTCGGAGAGTCCCGGGAGAATGCGTTTTTCCCGCGTAAATGGCAAATCTGCTGGCTTCAAAATAGCGTGGGCGCAAAAGAATTATAAATGCACACGCGCAGTCATTAGAGACACCCTAGCAACCACATGGCAACAAACGATTGAATAGAATGAAAGGTTTATTACTCAGCTGAAAATCCGAGAATCGTATTGTATCCTACCTTTGCAGCTGGGAAAACTCTTCCTGGAGCTTGTGTATTGGCATGGAAGAAATCAGCTGATGCGTTTAAGAATTCAAGACGCGTGGACACGATACACTCTTTGACTGCGAAGTGAGCAAAGTTGACTTCTACACGTTAGAAACTAACGTTTGACTGCAATAATTACGTTCTTTCCTCGAAGATCTTGCGGTTTAATTTTGTGGAATCCAAGGGTTTTGTGGAAGGATCATTTTTAACCAAACACTGCCTTCCAGACGCCCGTTTGGACATCAAGCTTTTAATTTTGTTAGCTCGATCATTCTCCGCATTTTATCTGTAACGGAGAAGTTCTATTTGGTGTCTAGCTGTTATTGTAAATATGGTTGTCGGTGAGAAGAAATTAGACAAAGCAAAGGGAGACCATAAAGTTACATTTACACTGACAGTGGCTTTAGCGTTTCCATCAGGTATGTGCCACATAAAAATATATTGTATGACATTATATATCGATAACTTTGTGTATCAAGTTACATGGGTTTGGCCGGCTTCATTATTATCACCGGTGAATCTCATTTCTCAAAGTAAACATAGCTTTGTCTACATGTTAGGATCATAAAGAAAAATAGACAAAAAATAAAATAAATAATAAAAATAGAAAAATAGATGATTTAAATAAAATTGATATAATAAATTAAAAAATTTAGAAAATTTAGAAAATATAATAGAAAATAAAATGGATAATAAATTATAAAGAAAAATAGACAAAATGTAAAGTTAATGTTACGGTCAAAACTGACAAGTGCCCAGCGACATCAACATTTTTTGATCAGTTGCAAAAATCTCTAGGAGGGTACTCTCACAATGATCTAGTTCTGCATCAAAGGGGTTTCTGTCCATGGAGAGTTTTGAGGATATGGCAAGTGACTGGAGCTGTTAGACTGGTGTACTTGTATGGGTGGGTTGACCAGTGTAGTTTGCTTGGGAGTGGGGGGTGGGGGAGCACTTCACGTTCCACAAATTGTTGGCAATGGCTACTTAGTCATTATGTAATCATAGTTTTAATGTCTTTATGGCTTGCAAAATCAATTAATTTTTCATAAAATTAATTCACAGATAAAAATCTGGACCACCTACATGTAGCAAACCAATCAAGTTGCGTGATTCAGTTTACAGGGCAGAAAATACTAACATAAATTTAATATACTTCTGGCTTATGTTTCCTTTCTTTTTTTTTTAATAAAATATCTCCAATTGCCTTGACAGTCTTTTATGAATCTTTTATTTCTATAACTGCTTTTATAACTGAAAGGGAAACATGCCAATACAGTATACATGTATCTACAACTACTTTGCTTCTGCCAACAGATGATATTGAACTACCTAAACCTGTAATGCGAGGCCTGGAGGCCTTGAAGGGAAAACGTAAACTGTTTGAGGCACCTAAACCTCATTACTATTATCATCTGGAGTACAAGCTTTTTCCTACGGACACTGAGCCAATGAAAGCTGATGTTGTAACCTACGGCGTGGCAGCCAAGATCTACTCAGAGAGTGATTCAAAGGTTTTGAAGACTTGGCGAGAAGGAGGAAAGACTTGGGTCACATGGACACACAGGTTGGATCTTTAAGGATGCAATTATTCAGTTTAATTTTAGTGCTGTGAAGGGTGAAACCCTTTGAAATGCCCCCTGAGCATAAAGTATTCCCTGAATCAAGAATCAATGAAAAATTGTTGACCTCTGAGAGATTTGAACTCACAACCTCCTAACTACAGTAGATTGACCAGTATTCTAACTACCTGTTAATATTTATCTATCCACAAGTCCTTTTATTGATCTCTTTTGGTAATGAGATTTACCGCTGTAGCTAATAATGTTAATATAATTTGGTTTATGACTGATACCATTTATATTTTTTGTTATCTATTACCTAGCCACACTGCTACAGTGACCAAAGACATGCTTCTTCAGCTATTCAGCCACTCCATGGAACTAAAAATCTGGGACACAAAAGACAGGGTGTCCCCACGAGCACGCTTTGATCGGCCTAAAGCCTTTCGGATCCCTGCCTCAAGGGGCCCTGAGGATCAAGAGAGCACAAGTGGAGGAGGGGTACGCCAGATTGTCCTCAGTCAACAGCAGTCATTTGAAAATACTCAACCCAAACAGTCACGCATTGTTCCAGGTTATTAAACTTTAAATTTATTATCATGCACCTCCTATCCTTACAGCCTCCTTCCCCATATTAATTGAAGTTTATTTAATATTAGCATTTTTGGGGAGTGAGGGGTGGGGTGGGGAATAGCTAGGGGATAGAGAAGGGGATCTGTCTCACTACTAGAATTTCCAGGGGATTGTGCATTGTCCAAACTAAAATTCCCCCCATGGGAAGAATTAAGTGTAAGTTTAATGAATTTGCCACATACTAAATAAAATACATGTACAAAAATGGAATAAGAGAATAATAGATGATGTAGAGATTTTCTCGGACAGTGCATTCTTTTTGCTTACCGACAAGAAACGTAAATGTTTGAATTGCTATGGTAAATCATCTTTTGATTGTGTAATTTAGCTTTTTGCAATGTAGCTAATTTGTTCTACAACATTCATAACTTCTACAGGAAAAGATCACTCTGCAGAGTCAAAGCTGCATACCCAGACTGCTTTGCATGAACTTGGAGGTGTACATGTAGGATCTATTTCTGAAGCAAACAGGGCCTTAACTGCGCCATCGGTAAGCAGTGAACGTTTGATTTTAAACTATTACATCCCTTAGTGTACCATTTCATTCTGCAATGAATTTTCCTGGAGTTGCTCTTTCACATTATTTAGAATAACTGGCAAAATGAGTCCATTCTGTGACAATTCCATCTTTGTCTTCAGCAAAAGGGTTTACCCTTGTATGAGAAACAGTGACAGAGGCCTGAGTGGAGCAGGATTAAGAAAGGGTCTGGAGTACATCCAGAATTGTGGATTCCAAAATACCTTTTGGCCAACAGGCCAATCATTTTACCTAGGCCCTTCCTCAAGATCTCCTGGCTGTTAAAATAAAATCCTTAACTGTTGTAATCATTGTTTTGCTATAATGCCTTTTCAACAGACATTTCGCTCACTGTCTTTAACAACAAGTCCATCAACTGCCACTGGTTTTGCAAGCATCGTAAAAGTTCAGGTTCGTGTTGATGACCAGGATGTTCCTCAGTTTAGTCGCGTAGCAACGCTGGCTGGAGTCTCTCCACCAGCCACTGAAGCTGACCTCCAGAGTGCAGAGCAGCGACAACGGCAATTACAATCACAGAAGGAAATGGGAGCACTATCACGTAAGGCTTCATCATCATACAAGGATTCAGTATCACACAAAGAAAGTAAGTAGCACTGCATTTGTTCCAATATTAGTAAGTCAGTACACAATTATGTTCATTTAAGTTTGATGTTTGATATAGATGAAGAAAGACCCTCTAAATCATTTACGCAACTTATAAAGCAGTTGTGAAAAGAAAGCCTGAAAAAATCCAGGCTTGAATGGGATTCCAACCCATCAGTCTCTGTGCATTACTCCTCTACCTGAGCCATCAAGCCAACTGGGAGCTGGTTTGGTGCCACATTAAGTCATTCTAGGGGGTGTTTACATGTGAAAACTCGCCCCGGTGCGAGTTTGATACCGGTATGACATTGTGATTTCATACCGTGTTTACATGAATGGACACTTTATTTCGACCGATGTGATTGTGACGCCCAGGTGACGCCATATTGGATAGGATATCGAAGACTCCGTTCTAGACTCCAAGGAGAGTGGTTTCATGCCGGAGCGAACAGCCGTACCACATTTACATGACATCGGGATGAGTTTTCGTACTGGAATGAAAATCTCGCCCTGGTACAGTTACCGGGGTGAACTCGCACCCGTATGACTCGCTCCGGTACAAGATTTTGTGCTGGTATCATGTAAATGAATACAGAGCCACAAGAGGGAACTGGAGTGAACTGGAATGAAAGTCGTGCCGGTATCATGTAAACACCCCCTTACTAATGATGTGGTCTGATGGAACTGATGGTTAGTAGGTCTGTGCTATGTTTGTGTTAAGGATTTTTAGCCAATTAATTTTTTGCTTTGAAATAGGTATTAATATCAGATTGTTTTTACCTTTATGCTGGGGAATTAAGGTCTATGAAAAATTGTATGGATGGCCCTTCCGGATGGGCTACATGTATGTATGTGTGCAGAACATTTTATAGCTAGCAAGCATCAGATTAACAACTGTTGCAAAAGGCTCTTTCCTTGAATATAAGCACCTGTGACACTCGTTGTTATTATAGTGAACATAATGAATCATGTTAAATTGTGTTTTTTTATTTATTTATTTATTTATTTATTTATTCATTTATTTATTTTTATAGAAAAGAAGACAACGAAAGGTTCCAAGAAAGACCTTGCGTTAGCAGCAGCGCACACCAAAATCCATGGAACAGCAACTCTCTGTGTGAAGATGTACAAGTTTTTCTCTGGTGCAAAATCAAACACCACTAAATTAGGCAAACCTACAGGAAATATTGAGGAGATGTTGCTTTCAGTGTCACTTGATAATGATCTGTTGTCGGAGATTCAGAAGCGTGAGTTAAATCCAATGGTTATCAGAGTGTCCTCAGCTCATGATCTTCCAAACAAACCAATATCATATATGGGGCTAAGAGAGAGGTAAAGAGTTTTACTTGTCTATATGTAGATTAAACTCAATGGATGTTACATGTAGTGCTGTGCTTATTTATAAGTAAATACACTGTAGACTCAAATCTTTGCAAAGAGCCACTTCCTGTGACAACCACTTCACCAAAATGGCTGAGTTTACTTGTCTGACAGATGCTGATCAAACAGCCTGATTTCTGTACATTGAAGTATCATCATCATCATTGTTTTATTTTTGTATATACACATAATGTCTATGAGAGTGTTAGAGAGAGCAATGGTCAAATACCATGTGATCCCACGGATTGCTCATTGTGTGGTTTTAACAGCTGGCAATAAATTGTTAAACCTTTAAGCCCCTAATAGTGACTTACATCTAATTTCTCCTCACAATATCACTACTTGATCAAACATACAGGTTTGGAGAATAAAGAAAATGATCACCAAAAATAAATATTGCTTTGATGCCAAAACAAAATTAAATTCTCCTAACTAGGACCACTTAAAAACATAAGGGAATGGTGGGAGGAAAATACATGTTGATATTTAGGTTAACAGTATGGTCATCAGTAACTATTTGAGTGATGGGCAAGAGGCTAGAACCATGAGGAATACAAGCAGAAACCATGTGGGAAAATTCCCTTCACACTAGTATGCTGAGTATATTTTCTCTTTATTACAGATGCAAACCTGTTTATGTTTCATATCAGTTCTATAAACAACCTTTACATGAGAGTGCAGGCCGACAGCAAGGCAGCGATGTTTTTTGGGAGGATGTAAATGTGGTCCTTCTGGGTACATTAGACAAACGGGGCCTTGCAGAGTATCTGCAGGGGCCCCAGTTCCAAATTGAGGTCCATGACAGGGAGGGTAAAATAGAGCAGAAGAAACCCAAACCGAGCTTGTTTGGCGAGAATCCAGAGGATGAGATGATCAATAATGTCAGTCTGGTGGCAGGTATGAGAATGTTCTTTTGCTGCTGTAAGCTCTTGGAATGCCTCACAGGATTGGCTGACAATACACTTATACAAACAATAGAAACAGTGATAAGGCGGTTAGTTTCTAAAGAAGTCTGCGATGCTGCATAGATGGGGAGTAGAAACGAATGTTTGGTTCATCAACAGAGTTGATAACTAACGGTAAATTGGCCAACGTAAAGAGATTCAAGTGCTGACGTTTGGAGCATTAGCCTTTTGTCAGACGAAAACGAAGGACTAACACTCGAAACGTCAGCACTTGAATCTCTTTACAGTGGTCTTGAAATTTACGTTTAGTTACCATCTCTGTTGATAAACCAAACAACAAACAGTGACCCTAGCCTTGAAGACAATTTTGCTTGGTGATAACCTGGTCCAGTGACATACACTAATGCATACCAGTTCGAACGGCAAAATGTATGGCTACTAAATAGATGAAAAACGGATGGCCAAGTAAGGCTGAAAAAAAAAAAAGAGTGGCTTGAGGTGAACGGCTGAAGGGCTTGGAAAAATTAACGAGAGGTTCGAAAGAGCTCCGAGACACCTGTTGTTATTATCATAGCATTAAACTCTAGCTCTAAGCATTAAACAGAAAACCCATCTCAGAAAGGTCTGTAAGTAACACGTACCCTAAAAGTAACTTGACTCCCAAATAGGCCAAATAAACAAAAAATTCGCAAAATTATGATTATCATGTAGTATGACCACATTTTTACTTCATCTGTAATAATAATCACGTGTGGTGCTTATTGTACAGTGTGCACTTTTTGTTTTCACGTTTATCCATGCATAATAGACATTTCAATCTGTTTCCCTCGGAAGTCTGTGGTATTTATCCTAAATCTGATTCTTTTTGTTTCCTGTTAGGTCGTCGTACCACTCACAACCCTTTTTCAAGCCGTGGCAAGCCGTGGGATCCTTATGGTGTGGCTAAGTTTGATCTGTCCGGCCTGTTACTTGGACAGAAATACCTGCACCTCAGGTCTCCAATCCACTGCTGTCCTCTGCCAGACACTCACTCAGGACTACAGAAACCAGATGGACCTATTGTGGGACACCCAGGAAATGTGGATGGTCCAGGTACGTTTTAAACGAGGTACTAGGCGTCCGAGTTTGCGAACATCTTCGAGGCGTTGAAAGAAATGACAACGATGTATCTAATCAAGCTGCTCGACAACAAACACATGGCAGTCTCTGGCATTTCATTTCTTCATGGTAACACAGAAACCCGCAAGTTTGCAACAAAAACTCATCTTCCAAATTGGCGGAATTAACGAACGCTTTTCATTCGACTAACTTATTCTTGTTTTTCACGTCATCATGCTCCCACCAATAGCGTAGCTTTTAAACCACATAAAACCCACAATTCCTTGCTCAGCTTTGACGAAGGGCAAACGCTCCGCTCAAAACAAAAGCACTTGAATCTCTTTACAGTGGCCAATTTCCCTTTAGTTATCAACTCTGTTGATAAACCAAACATTCGTTTCTACTCCCCACAGATGCAGCACAGCAGTTTCTTTAGAAACTAGCCCCCTTAAGCGCTTTACCTTACAGTGTGTTCTTTTGTGACTATTGTGACGAAAATGGAATACACAGAATGGACGGTATTCTTTGTCTTTTGGGAGTTATTAGAACTGTTTTGAGAATGAATTGAATATTATTCCGTTTGTAGATCTGCCAGATAGAATCGTCAGAACAACAGGAATTACATTCTTTTGGAAAGCTTTTCAGGTATTTGCTCAATTTCTAACTGTTTCTCTTCCGGCGTTTTTCAGAGGACAAACCTATGCCAGTTGCCAACTATTTGGAGTGCGGCAGTGAACTGAAGATTAAAGTTGATCTGGCTTATCCTCTAAATGCTGAGCAGGGCTCTGAACCAGCGGTCATCAAGCAAGTAGATGAGGTGAGAGGTTCAAACGTGATTAGGAAATGGAAGTAAGGACAGATTAAGGCACCATACACAACGGCAGCGCAGATGGCAAGGGCAACGTCATGTAACAAAATATTTTATACGTAAGAAAGTGTCTCTGCATGTCCGTTATACATGCTTTATCATGAATTTCCTTGTCGGCCCCTCCAAACAGCATTGCACTAAGTGACCAAATTCTAAGCCGCGTTTTCTTGGAACAATCCGGATATTCCAAAATCAGAATATAAGTAAATTTTCGATTCTTTTACTTTGGCTATTTGGATATTTTTCGTTACCGGGCAACAGTATTCATTTTTCAGAAAACAGAGAATACAACTGTATGTCCCACAACTCCGCCCTAAGTTTTATGGAGATTGTTACCTATCATGTTCTTCGGAGAATTTCCCGCTCTTTTTAAATTGGAACGCTGTCTGTGCGAATTTAGCTCCTGAATATTTTGGCTCCTTTTAATTGTCAAATCAAACGAGTTGGATTAATCACGAGGAAGATTCAAGAACATGAACTCTCTTCCTTTGTTTTGCTGAAAGCGCAAAATTCCTAGAAGATCCTGAAAGTAGCATCCAACCAAAAAATTATGTCAGCTTATATATTGTCAGCTATTGCCACGCCCTAATAATCTCCATTTTCCCCACCCTCGCCCATTGACGTAACTGCCTCAAAGTTGGCCCTCCAACTAGTATGTGCTTTCCTTCCACAGTGCCCATTCGGTCGAGTTATTTATGTGTTTGAGTACAAGAATGCGCCGTTCCTTCGGAAACTGCAGTCTGAGATTACAGCGGTCAATGCTGGGGCACTGGAACTAGACACTCTACCACAACACGTGATCGAGGCAGCTCTGTCTACCTACAAACTGTCAAGGTAAGTGAACTTACTAATTTTTAAAACAAATGTGATGGATAAGGTCGCAATAGTGCAGAAAGACGATCAAAATTGAATATGAAAACATGCTACCCGTGTCAAGCTTGGAAAAACGGTGGTAACTATGAGTTGCTTATGGTTCTGGCCTGGAAGAGCACAGATCTGCATGTACTATGTTAAGATACAAAGTCTGAAAAGCTAAAATTGATACTACAATAAAACGCTGACTTTTCCTTTATGGTATAACAAAATCCGTGGCAACAACTATAAGGTCATATCATCTGATAGGGTTGCCACGGTCAGGAAAAGTCAGGGAAAAACGGTTTTTGTTTTTGTTTTTGTTTGTTTATTTTTTTTTGTTTTTGTTTTTGTTTTTTTGTTTTTTCAAGGTAAAAAAAATTGCTTTCATTAATTGGCGAGGAATTTGTCTTCTACTGCTGTATTGGTCAGTGAAAATCTGTTTTTGGTCGGTAAAAATTCAAGGAAAAGTCAGCGAATTTTTATCGTCCTGGGAAATGGCAACCCTGTGTGATGTACCGTTGTATAAAGGAAGCTCAATGTTCACCATAATGGTGAAACGATGTTTCCGCTAAGAAAGCTTCTATACCCAACTGATGTCAGGGATACGTTTTATTTTCAGGGATCAGAGAAAGAACAAAACACTTGACATCATCACAGGATTTCAGGTGCTCGATGGACAATATCACATGTTTGTTTTAGAGGGTCTGGCTAACAAGGGCATCAGAAGACTGTGGCAAAATCTCCCCAGACCACAGGAGGAAGGTAAGAGGTCAGGGGTTGGGGTAGATAAAAAATTGAGAATGAAAAAATTCTATAAAACTCACAACTATGATATAATTTCTTACCAAACCCGTCAAAATATACGTAAGTAAAGTAACGAATCAACTAGACTAGCGCTGAAAGAAAAAAAGAACTGCAACCAAGATCTTGGGATAATGGGAAAATGCACAGCATAGTGCAACTATAGCACAGACGTGTGCTTTTCAGAGAAACTCCTTCGTATGGGAACGGGGTCCAGTCTTCAACGGCGAAGGAATTTTTTTTTTTCATGGAATTTTCTCAGAAGTTCCTTCAAAACTGTCGGCCATGCACACTGGAAAAGACAGTACAGTTTTCTTTCACATTTTTCGAAAACACAAGTAAGTGAAATTAATTTTTGATTATTGAGTCTTATTGCAACCTATATTATACAATTTGGGTCATTCAGAGAGATCCAGTTGGAATGCTGTTTGGGACACTCATCAAAATGATAGCGTTACTTTCTTCAGTAAAGAATAAGGAACGTTATTACATCTCTCAGTTAGTATGCGCGGTGTGATTGGTCAATTTTGCGGGCCGTATTTCACTGTACAGCCCACTAAATTTGAAAGTTTGCTTTCCAGCACTCCCGATTAACCTTAGAGTTATAAATATCTTACTAACCTCGTTTTCTCGATTGGTAAGAGGTGTGTATTGGTTTTTAATTTATCTTGATGCTTTAGGCCATTTCCGAGTTGCTGTGAACCTCATTATGAAAGTGAGGCTAAGTGCAAAGTTTTTATTATAAAAATTAGTTTTCATTCATATGCAAACAAAACTAATTTTCATATGAAAAGCTTTTGCACTTAGCCTCGCTTTCATAATGAGGTTCACAGCAACTCGGAAAAGGCCTATAGACTCTTTTAACCAGTTGGTTATTCTCCAATAGATATCACCAAATTCAACGTTCTCTACAACTCTGACCTGCAGTTCCACGAGAGGCTGTATGCGGCACTCGATGTGGACTTGTGCCGAGTCCGACTCCATGAGCCGCTTGAGCTCATAGTCCAGAATCCACTGCTGTACGTGAGGGATCTGGTACCTAAACCCTGCTTTGAAGCGCTGGCAAAACTAGACCAGGTAAGTACCATGACTTTCCCCACCCCACCCCTCCGAAAAAAAGAAAACAACAAAGACAACACAAATAACGAAAAATATCGTAAATATAAAAGTGTTAGCCTTGTAAATGTGTCCTTCAATAACGGTTGAAAAGTTCACGTAAAGTTTCCACGAAAATAGGGATTCCGTCGGGCTGTCAGACTGCCAACTGAATAAAACCGTGGTATGCTCTAGGACAATTATTCCCAATAATGACTCCTGCTCCTCAGAGTTGTACAGTTGATGTGTAAATCTCAACTTTACCAGTGTAAAGTTAGAATTTCCACGAATAATCGAATGGCTTCTTCATTCCTCTCCTTTACGTCGTTCTTACGCCGCTCTTGTGAAATGTCCGTTGTCAGGTACATGTATGCCCCACGAGGAAAGATCTAAGTTGTATCACAATTTCACTGGCAGTCGAGTTGTACAAAACGCTTCCTTGTCGACCTCGTTGGAAAAGTCCTGGGAACGAAGTTGTTTCCTTGTGTAACCCAGTCTTCAGTTTCAACTCGTCTTCAGTTGAGTGTACTTGGACAATGTTCAGTGAAGATACCTTTTCCATTATATTTACAGCTTTGTTTTAATATGATATTACATTTTTCTTGCAGATGTTAAAACTCACAAAGCTCCGTGAAGTCTCTCGTAACGACTTGTTTCCGTCCGCTGAAATGGTCGTATCTATGAGCCGAGAGTTTGGAGTACCGCTAACCGCTGAAGATTTTGGAGGTGAGCTGTTTTTCTAAAACCTATCAGTCTTTGATTTCAATTTGCCCTGGTTTCACTACATTATTTTTCTAAATATTGTAACACAGAACTGGTTCTTATTTTGATAAAGAACAAATTCCATGTGAATTTTTAAAGTGGAACACAACGAATCGTTTACATTCTCTGTGCTTTTGATTTCTTCTTGATAAGTTTTTCACTTCTTACTAATTTCTGTTGATTTTCAACTTTTTCTCTCCCTAGTAACTTTTCTTTTATTTGATTCGCTGTGTCATACTTTCAATAAATCACTGTGGTGCTGCATTTTCATAGCTGTCCTCTGGCATCTATTCGCCATTTTTTCTTCCTTCCTCTTCCCACTAAAGGGCCTCTTCGTAGGCTTTCTTTATTTATATTGCTTACAAGCCTTTAACAACTCATTCTCTTGTTAAACGTTCCATCTTTCAGATCTTCTATTTCTTCTGTGCTTGTTTCTTGGCGGATCTTGTGGAGTTCTAAAGTCTTCTCATCTCCTGGGCCCTTATTTCATCTCTGGAGTTCCATGTTTCAATTTACGTTGAACACTAACTTACTCTTGAAGATTTTGTCTGAGGTGTATTTATGACTTCTTTGTGCCATTTATGTCCGTCACATTGAGATGACTTTGATTTGTCAATTCACTGTGGTAATGCTGGGTTTGAAGATTCGTCATGTCATGTTAAATGACGAAAAGCTGCCATAGTCATTCCACCTCCTCCTAAACTCTTGTTTTGAGACACTGAGATAACTTTTAGCGATACCCCGTGCTTCTCTCCTGTTTACAGGCTCCATTTTGCTGGCTGTCATCTTTTGTGCAAGGAAGAAGGTCTATTCATTAATTTTATGTGGTAGAAAGAGTTCTGTTCATTCATAGCGCTAACGCAGAACAATTCTTTAAGGACTAACTTCAACGCAGCATAACTATATACTTATCAGTGTTCGCATGTAAATCAGAATCTTGCTATTATTCCCCATTTTCCAAACTAAACTCTTCTTTTTTAACTTAAGCGGTATTTTGTTGCTTCCGTCAAACATTTGCTTTTTCACATCAGCAGTTATTGTTGTTGTTGTTGTTTTTCACTAAAAAAACCCCCGTTTTTCCTTAAATAAGCTGATTAGTTTTGTTCCTTTCAGAGCTGGAGTCCAGCAGTGGATCAGAAATTGAAGAGGGTGGCTCAGGTAACCGTCTGGAGGAGCCTAGACCCAGGACTACACGGCCATGGACGCCTTTGTCCCTTTACAACTCGGATTACGTAGCGTTACTAAAGGAACGAGAACAAACGATGCTGAGGCATGACTTCATCAGAGAGAACATTGTAAGTTAGCCGTTTAGCATCATGCGTAGCTTGTGGTTTTGTTGGGGTTTGGTGGCCCGCGGCAGAGCCGCGAAAACGAGCGGCAGACAAAGACGAGCTCATTCTTCTCGCGGTGTCGCTGCTCGTTTTCGTTTTCTCGCGGCGTAGTCGTGCGTTTTCGCGGCTTCGCCGAACCCCAACGAACCCGCCCAACTAAGCAACCTATTAGAATCAAAAAAAGAGCCGGATTTCAGTGACTCTTGACAATAAAGACTTGTTTACTTTTCCAAAAGAATTGTCTGTTAAGAGCGGCTTTCATTTGAGCGTACAAATACATGTAACTAACGCTTTTTCCTCGCCTGGCACAGTTGTAAATTTTCGCGCGCTTGGTGTCATTGGTTCGTGTTGACTGATTTTGATTGCGTTTTTTGCATTCATTGTATTGTGTATTTGGTTGTGGTGTAGCCATATTTACCAGATGATACTTCAGTCACTACAGTTACTTACCAATTACCTTTCATTTCAGTTGAAGACCCAAACAACTGAGCCTAAGAGAAGACCGCACACCATTGCTATTGATATGGCGGACCTACATCAACAGACAGCACATAACTACAGCATACAAACGCTCAACTCTACCGAACTAGCGAAAGAAAAACTCAGAGAAGTTCTAGAAAAGGTCTGTTTTTATTAAAAACAATAAGTATTTTCCTAGGGAGTGTGTCTGAATGAAACCGCCTCCCTTGAGAGGTGGCCCTGTCTGACTCTTCAAGGGGGTTTTGAGGCTGCAGTATCAGTTCTTTATTTATTTTGTATTTTAGGGTTAGGTTTCAAGTGCAGTTCAAAATACTTAGCATTGAGTGAGTGACCTTTGTGATGAATAAATAAATAAATAGTCTGGAGATAAAATCGTTTGCTTTAAAAGGTTTTGTTTTTGTTTGATTGTTTGTTTTGATTATCTGTTCGTTACTTTTCTTTTTTTTAATACTGGCACAATGTGCGATTGGAGAATTCAATGTTAACAGAGTCTGCGCGATCAGGGCCCAGTTGTTAAGCTAATCCTGGGTTAACATAAACTTTAATTCAAGTTTAATTAGTAATCAATAAAGATTCTTCCAAAAGATTTTTATCCTTTAGTTTTGCCTTAGACTTTTCTTAACCATTAGCTTAAAATTAGCTCTTGAAAACATTTAACAACCGGGCCCAGTTTAAAATCAGGGAAAATCTATTTTTCCGAGGTCTTGTACAAATCAGCGGATTTTTATTAGTCAGGGAAATTCTAAATTCTAAACAAAAACAAAGTTTGGCCTCCCACTTAGACTTTTTATTGTTGACAAGATATAATATCATTTCAAAAATATCTATGAATCAAATGGTGTTTGTAATTTTTATCCTGACACAAAAAAAGTAGCTTCTACAATAACGTTTTATATTTTAATCACTTGTAAATAATTTCGGGATAGTTTTTTACTAGAGATGTCTTGAATACGATGTGCTAAAGTTATATTTTCTTATCAGTGAAAATTGTTTTTTCGTCACAGAAAAGTCGAGGAATTTTTCTACCCTAATTGGTTAGCAACCCACATTTTCTTTGACCAAGGGTATTTAATAAATTTATCACAAATGTTGTTTTGGGTAAAAGGAGGTTGTAGTTGGTGAATCCTCAAGCTTTTCTCTTCGTTTGTTTGTTTTATCTCGTAGGATAATGATCGTCGTTTCACGTACTGTCCTCAGTATAACTCGGCCACAGTCCTCCCCGTCCATCCAGAGACTGTGAAGAGGCAAGAACTCATGGAGTCTAAAGAACTATGGAGGACTGATAAAGGATTTATTTTCCCCGGAAAAAAGACATCGCTAATCTCTAATGTACATCCTAAGAAACCCGATTCTGCTCGGATGGATGAACTTCAAAAGGTAGGGAAACTAAGTAGTATTTTACAAACTGAAAACTTAAGGATCGCTTAGTACACCTCGATTTTCAGTCGTGTACAATACAACTGAAATTAATGCAAAAGCTCGGAATATCCCATAGAAGAAACAAACACTTTCTGATACGAGAATTAGGTTTGAAGATAAACTTGTTGTTCCTAAGTGATCCTGCAGGATAAACAAACTATTAATTCTGTTCTTTTCTTTTGCAGCCCTGGAAAGAAAACATTTTGCACGCCAACATCCTAAAACCTACGGTAGATCGGTAAGTTTGCTTAGTGTTCTACTTCCATATCTTGTTGAGTGTTAACTATAGAGGATGACCACTAGAACCCGAGGATGTCGAGAATTCCTGATGAGTGATATATACCACACCACCCGCTGATGATTTTTACTCGCATCCTTTAAACGGCATTAGAATTTAGAAATACTAATTTGGGCAAAAAAAAAAAAAAAGAAAAAAAGAAAAAAAAGGAAACCAGATCCAGATTGCTCAAACAAAAAATCTTCGGAGAAGGCCAAGCTAGAACCCGAAACCAACTCAACTCCAAGGACTTCAGAACCGAGCCTCGCCATATAGATACATAGCGCCATCTCTGCTCTTCAGTTAGAATAGACCTGTGTTACGTATACTAAACAAACCATGATGTGTTGCTAAAACCGGTAGTCACGACTCTGCCCTTTTTCCACTAACCACTCATCTAGCCTGTGAATACAGTCCATTTCTCACTCCTTTCCCTTCATCCACTTTCTTTTGATGCTTCAAGCTCGTGCGTGGGTGAATCGCCTAGTCTGCAGTTGAGCTCTAACTACCCTATGAGCGCATGCGACAGAATGTCCTTCGCCTCCACCCACGAAGAGTACAACCGGATATGCTGATAGACTGCTTACATTTCAGACTTGAAATTGCCAGGCGTCGAAATTATTAAAGAGGGATACTAGTTACTTGAAATCAAACTTTCTTAACGGTTTTATTTTGTTTCAGTGAAAACTTTCCATGGGCTTACCGCGACAGTGATTTGAACTTACTCTCTGTACCACCCCCGTTCTTCGACAAGAACCCAGTTCTCTCTGTTCACGCGGCCGGCGATACTAAAGAACAAGAACAATACGAAGCAGCTTTGAAATCCACGCGTCAATGGCGGGAAAGAATTGTTGTAGATGACGTAATATTTCGCACACATCGCTGTCTACCGGAAACTGAACTCAGGGACAGAGGTCCCAAAGCCTCTAACCAGCTCGCCAAGCTGGAAGGACTTATGAAAAACCCACCCAAAAAATTCTCGCTTTCGCGAGCTGGTCTTACGATAGAAGAAATTCCATCGCTTGGTGTGGTCGCTAATCCGAACGTTGATACCCCCGCGAGGAAAACGGGGAAGTTAGTACCGATCACAAGGGATCAGTCGGAGGAGGAGAACTGGGGCTTTCATCCGGGACCTTTTGAAAAAGAGGGCTGGCTGCTGGAGAAGAATAAGGTGCCAATACCTGATCAAGAGCACGAGAAATTTACGAGGCTCAAAGGGCACGATTTCAGGTTAGTGGGTCGTAAATACTGTAATTTATATTGAGGACGCGAAAGAATCCTTTGGAGAAAGCGCGACCTTCCCTTCAGTCAGTTTAAGAGAATGATTGTAAAGTTTTATTTTTCGGCCTACGGAAAGATTAGTTTCTTGCACAATAATAATAAAAAAAATGCCTTCAATATCGTCACGCGAGCATGGCTGTCCTTCAGTATAGAGTTTGTCACCGCTCGAAATTTACCTCACTAATGCGTTACTTTTTATGTGCGGCCTTGCAAAATTTGTTATGTCGCAAAAGCCTTCCAGGCAATGGCGCCTTGTCATTGAGGAAGAAAACTTCTTATATAATAATCATTTTATAAAACAGGTGCACACCAGTTCAGTAGGGATACAATTGGAACGTAGGGGGAACGCGCGTGAAAATTAGTTGCTGCGTGGGAACGCGAAGGGGTATGGGGTGGGTGAGTTGTCTTTGGCTGTAGTTACAGTGCATAACAATCTGATTTCAAAACTAGCGTGCCGATATTTTTGTTTGGTTCGATAAACAAATGATGATCAAAGTGTTTGTACAATATCGGTCTTTTCATTTAGGACAGATTGTCTCAGATAATTTTAAGACGCCGATTAGAAAGAGATGCGATCGCACTGTAACCGCAACCTAACTGCAGTCTTTCTTACTCAATTTACCAAAAACTACAGTCATGCCTGTTTTAACTTAGCGTTTTTTCTTGTTCTACAAAAGGTTATACTACAAAGACAAAGATATCCTCTGCCGTCGGTCCATCGAACCTTTAAAAGACGAGGAGAGAGACAATCATCTTTTCCCTGTGGCGGATGTTTGCAGCTGACAGCCGTTAACATATTATATTTGTCGTCCATCTAGCTACTTTCTTTCGTCGCTGTGTATACACTGTCGCTGAAGCATTTCCTAAGTTATGCCGCAAATAGCATCATTAAACTTAATTCTTTCGTTTCCAAGTGTTAGAGCTAAAAGCTTCTGTTTTTAAAAACGACATTAAACTAATAGTACCACGTGGAATAGTACTACTCTCAGGATTCTATGAACAGTCTCAACAGTTGCATCTACGTCAAGTCAATACCTGTAGAAAAGTTTCTTCGGTGAAGCCCGGTTAATAATGGAAAGATCTCCAAAACGTTTGGCGGTTTCTTCATAAATTTATTTTAAATTACCTTATATGTACAAAGCAAAAATTTTATTCATTTTACCCATGGCTTAATGATACTTGTACAGTTTTTCATTGAATAAAAACCTTTCTTGGTTTTAAATATGTATCATGTATTTAGTAAAAATTTATGTATAAAGGCCTTGAAAAAATCAAGGCACTAGGCGAGGCTGCTAATAAAAAATACCTTATGACAAATCTATTTGTTTGATTCCTTAAGTATATGCAATATCGTTGTTTTAATTTTTCTATGGTGAACCTGCTCTTGGGACGTCGCATCGAGGTGTGTCTAACCTTGTATTTTTGCACTACTGACTAGCATCTGAATGCAATGTCAATGGAGTTGTCGTTAGGGAAGGTTACATGATTATATAGTGCCTTTAGTGACTAAGGTATTGTTTTATGTCCCCCAGGAGTGTTTACACGTTGCCTTGTAAACCTGTGCTAGATTTTCCTGGTTTCGCTACACCGGTCATAAATCTCGAATGAAAACGAGGTTCACTCCCGTAGCTGCACCGGATCGAGGCTATCGTTTCCATACGAAAACGTCAAGTTTACCTGTAGACGTCCTATGACTGTTCCACATTCCTTTTTCTGTTTCATTAGTTTTGTTGATGAATAAAAATTAACACGCCAACTCCGTACGAAGTTTTCATCTCGTATTGGAATGAATGAACGAGAATGAATGAAACCCGTATTCTTATAATGTATGAAAACCTTATTAAACTGCAGGTCTCCTTGTGTACGAGTGAAGATTGTAAACTGACGCAGTGTAAATTCGTGTTATGTATCGACGAGGATGTGAGCCAGTGTTCCTTTAGAGGCGCTAGAGACCCAGAGAGAAGGTTCAACAAAGTATTACAAAAAGTGAATTGAACTGAACAGTGCATGTCAACTAAGACTGAGGCAGTTCTAACTTGTTAAGGTGTGTAAGTTATCGGAGGCAAATAAAAGGCGAAGCACTTGCCCTAATCTAGTTTCTTGGTGATTTTTCCTCTTGCAGACAAGTATGAAGTAAGGGAACAGGTAACATGTGTCAGGGTTCCGATAAATCTAGCTTTCCGTACGTTGCCATTTGGTGATTTCCCCTCATACAGCCAGCCCTCGAAACAGGTTTTCTTCATCGAGTACAAAAAAGTTGATGTTGTCACGTACTGCAGTTCATTTACCCGGACTTGAAATCGCCTGGAGTATGCTAGACTACTTCATATACGGAGAAAATTTTGAATGGCTCTAAAAAATAACGTAGAAGATACAAAAAAAGAAACTAACTTTTACTCAGCTAATATTGAATGGCGTGGTCGATCCGATAGCGTCTTCTGATCTATTTGCTTTGTTTTATCGTATCTTTTCCGAAAGGATTATTATTACTACTGTGTGAGTTTCTACAAATTTCTTCTAACTCGCTAAAAAGTCAGTCTTTTAAAAGGTCACTTATTTATACTAGCCTCGAGACTATAGAATGAAATTTCGTTCTGTACTAAATTATTCCCTGTTCAATTAGTCAGCTTTGCAAAGCTGCGCTTCATATCTTAAGCTAATTGCTTTCTCGGTGACAACCGTTGGTAACACTACCAAAATACCTGGGAACAACCCCGCGCAGCTAACATCTCCACTTTTAAATCCATCACTATCTATGATAGCGTACTCTGGTTTTGTCCTGATCAGCGTCCACTTCATACTCGGCACTTTGCTCTTTAACACAGCAACACAATCTCCGGAAAAGCGACTTCTTTTCGGCGCGTGCTCGGGTCTTCTCGGGATAGTCCAAATCGTAGTTGTACCTTTCTCGGCTGTAATCTCTTCGTTGTCCCTTTTTAGACTTTGCTGTACGCCTTCGCTTGGCTTCTCTCATTATCTCGTTCTTCTTCCTCAAAAGAGTTCCCGTGTTTAACAGATCCACTCCTTCGGGTCTGGCATCTGTTTGCATAGGACTCGGGCTCTCTGCAGCAGAGTCTTTCAAATCAACATCACTGAAAGCTCTGTTTTCATTAAACTCCCCTACGTCCACCGCCCTTTCCATATAAAACGGGAAATCCGTCATGGTTTCTGCGTCTGATGTAGTTGGTCTGTCACTCGGCTTCTCTTTTGTCTTTGTTAGGGTAAGAAAATTAATTTCATTTTCCTGCTCTCTGCAAGTTTCCTCTATCCGACGCTGTTTGTTGACTAGTGCTTTCTCTCGGAGCTGCGAGCTTTCCAAGCAAGCTTCGAAATCTTTCTCCCTTTCAAGTGCGTCGCTGAGTTCGTCCAGGGCTTCTGTGAGATCGCTTTCCAAAATGATGATTTTTTGTTTGAAGTCCTCAGTTACTCTCTGTAAAATGTGAATATAGCAAAGAGAACATCTGATTATGGCATAGCTAACATAAACGTTGCTCTGGAATGCGCATGCGCGCACATGCGCGAACCTTATCATCTTTTCCTTTTGACAAGGGGGGATAAGCTCTCGGAAGTAGTCTAAAGCCTCGTGCGATTTTTTAGCAATTTCTTAATACAACTCACTTTTTTTGCACTTTTTTAAATACTTTTTCACGTTCTAGGTGAGTTAAAGTTTTAAATCGCGTATGTAAACTACAGGCGACTTAACGCTATTTATCGTCGCAGGACTTCGAAGATGTTTGTAATTGCAAATGTGCAAAGAAACATGCAAATTAGCAGAATTTCTTAGGAAACATGCATGGGATGATATCGATCGCGCGCTGAAATCACAGCTGGTTTACACGTGCGCTTTGAAGCCGCAACTTTACCCGGGTAAAATTGCAGTAAAGTTGCAGCATATGTCTAATGTGTAAATGGATCTTTAACATTACCGAGATTCAACTCCTACATTTGGAACAAATTACTGTAGCTAGACAAATGATGAACTTGAGAAGTCGACTGATCATTTTATATTTCGAATACTACTTCAGAAATGGCTGAGCTCAAACCACCCACCTCTCTCTCCTTCTGTTCCATATACAGTCGAAGTTTTAAATCAAAGTTCTCTTTCTTCAGCTCTTGAATTAACTGTAAAGAATGAAGTGGTAAATTTATAAAGAATGTAATTAATTTACAAACAGCCTTCCTAAAGCGAAAACCCTGAAACCTTTGTCTTAGGGCGCTCTCTTAATTCAAAATGGCGGCGTAAAATAGTAAGTCACTTGCTTTAAAACCTTCAAGATTTTACCCGTGCACTTTCAGTAGTATGTTGTTTCCAAGATTAACCCTATAAAGTGAACATGTAGTATTTAGACTTCGTGGCATTTGGCAAAAGTTTACCCCCGTTAAACAATCCTAATTTCGAAATTTCAAAGGCTTGCTTCTGCCGCGAATTGCAACTCCATTCATTTCTTGAGGTTTAAAGAATTCTGATGCAAACACTAGCAATTTCCACCATTACCACACACGTTCGAGAACGAATCAAAATGTGTCAGTTTATACCGCGACCTAGAACTAATCAGTACGGCAAATTCAGTGTTAGATATGCTGCTGCTGATTTTTGGAACCAAATATCTCTAAACATCAAGAATGCAGCATCTCTTCAAAGTTTTAGAAAAGATCTAAAAGAATATCTGCTAACATCCTAAGCCTGAGAGTGACTTCCTGACTTCCTGTATAGTTATGTTTTCTTTTCTTTTTTCACTACTTATTTATTTGTTTATTCATTTCACTTTGCTAATATAACCTTTGTTTGCTTATTTCCATTTATGTTCGCCAGCTAAGATTATTATAAATTCATGATATCTTTTGTTAAGTATGAAATTAGTTGCGTTACCTCTTTTTAACCCCATGGGTTTTCGTTTACACACCTCCAAACATTTGTAATTTTGGTATGTGGACATAAAGAAACTCAGTTGAACTTGAAACTTGAATCAGTGTAACTTACAAACTTACTTACTTACAACTTACGAGTAGGTTCAAGACGAAAACTAATCATTACGAATTGAGAAATCTTACATATATAAAAAAAACAATTACCCTGTAATTTAAATAAATTGTAAGTACGTAAATTATAACTGGCTGGCTTGTATATACAAAAAGTGCATTCCCGTATACATGATCGAAAATTTTAGTACAAAACTTCTGATACCATTTTTTATTATATTAAAAACAGTTAAGCAAGTTTTATTAAGGGAACACAACAGTGAACATTATTTACCGTTTCATGGTCCTTGATCGTGTGACCGCCAGTAGAAGCTAAGAAAACACAAAGACATTTTGATGAGCAATATTAAAAACACGCTTAATTAGCTTCGCTTACAAAAAGATCATAACCTCAAAAAAATGAACGTGAGAAAATCAGCTGTAGATTTGAATTTTGAAAATTTCAATTAAGCTTTGTCTAGCTGTTGCAAAAGTTTACCATTTTTAATATTTCCTTTCAGAAAAGTAAATGTATAATTGCAAAGAACTTTGTAAACAAAACCAATTCAGTAATTCACTCATGTAACCTATTAATTTACATTGCCATGGTCGTAATCGGCTATTATTTTGCACTAAAAGCGACCCTTAAAATACCGGAAATAACTTCAAAACTTTTGCGCAAAACTTCGAAAACAAACTGAGATGAAATGCTTATTTAATTATTCTATCGTCCATCCTTCTAGAAGTGAATAGGCAGCGATTAGCATTCTCAATGCATTCTAATACTTACGGCTCAGAGCCTCAAGCTGTTCTACGCTTCTGTAGCTTTGCATTTTGGCTCTATCACGGTCTTCTGCTGAATAAACAGTAAAATAACATATTAGTAAAAGCTACCTATCCTACATTATCCACAAATTAATTTTTAAGGGAATTTATCTATGTGAATCTTCCCTGGGAAAATCAATATCGACGAACACATGAAAATTACTGAAGCATTGCAACGTCGGATATGTTTAAACCGGTATTGATCGCACAATTTCCCAACATTCGGAGGCCGTAGCCCTATTTATGACTCTATAATTGATGGCAGAGTTTCAGCCGCTATACAATAGAAATACTCGCAGTACTTACTTAAAATTTGCGATTTATACGACCATCAACTCCAGGTGACTTCATTAAAATAGCTATGAATGGATATTCATTTGAGAATGAATCACTTCATGTCTCATTATACACCTTGGCTCCTCGCCGAAGAGTCGATTGATGGAATATTTCAGCCGTCTGGCTCCAATTTCAAAATAAAGTGAGCTTTAACGTTTCCTAGCAGTCTTAAGGTCATATGATAACACCTCGTGATCGAGAATATTTTCGAAAATGAAACATTGCCCCGAAGGAATAATTTGACAGATCATTGTCGGCTCTCACTCGGCCAATGGCGTGTTAGTTCGGCAAATTATTCTAATGACCAAAAAAATTGACCTTTTTTCTTCTTCACAGCTGCGGGTGTAGTTTAATCTGGCACTTTCTGTCCTTCGGTGATGTTTAACGAAAACATAAAGTGAAATCTGGCGACTGCCGTGACTTAAAATCAACAAACGTCGCAATGAACCATTTTCCACTTTTGAGTATTCAAGATCGATGCACCGCCATAACATAACCTATTTTTAGAAAAATAGAGAAAACGAGAGAGTTCCGTCTGTCAGGCTACAAAAATGGAGATGAATTTTCTTTGTTCCGTTGGCTTTAGGAACAAAGTTCACTAATGAGGACCGAGGAGAGACTTGAAGCTTGGACAGAAAGCAGTATTCAGGCATTTTACTATAGTGTAAGACCGACACTGATATAACATCAACATAACGTGTTTCTCGCTTGTCCTCCTTCATACGTCAAACTGGCCAAGTTACGAAGTTACCTTTTTGGGAAAACATTTGTTGTTTACTACAAATGGTAACTTGAAAACCGAAACAAGAATTCTTGATTCATAAAGAAACTAAAAGAGCTTTAACTTGAAGGTAAATCGACCGTGATATAATGATTCACTGTATTGTAGATCTCATAGTACTCACCATCGATCCGTAATTTTGAGATGTGTGTTTTCAACAAAGTTTCGACGACAACCGTTTTTTTTAAAACCCCTTACCTTTGCTGTCGCCCATTGTTAACTGCTCTTGTAAAACGGTAAAATCAACAATGATAAATCTCAACTTGGCTGCCAAAGATTCGCTCTTGCTTGACCTAACAGAAGCCCGTCAGTGATGTGATATTGGTTTCCTTTATCAGCGTCAGAACAAGGTTCGCGAACACGCAAATTGGGTTTTAATTTTTTTTCAGTCGATATTGAAACCTCAATTTAATATATTCATTTCGAATAAAAGGAAGTTGTTATTTCGGATACACGAACAAAAAGGTAAATATAACCCTGCAAATTACCAGGAATTAATTTATTTAGATGAAGAGAAGTGTAATTTAGGGAAACTTGACGAAGTATATTTTGACACGACGAAGTATATTTGAACCCATTTACATAAAAATCATCTTTCGCTTACGTGATATGATTGGACGACATACCACACAACATGTTCACCGGATGCACTATAATTTCCGTGTGACTAATATGTAAAATACGAAAATACGTATGTCGCATACGCCAAGCGGGTTAATGTCGAAATAAATTAGTGTTCTCTTATACGTATTTCGTTGTTGGTAATGTCCATGAGCCGGTTAGGACAGAGCGCATAATTAATGGAAGACCCGGGGCGAGAAAAGCAGAGGGTCATATTCTTAATACAACCACATGGAATGTACTAACAAAAAAGATGCCCACCAGCTCTTTGTTTCTTAGCTGGTTGTGTTTTATCAGTTTCCGAATGCACCGAATTAACAGCGTAAACACTAAAAAAGAAACATTGGGTCACTGAACAGGGTTATAGCAAACGGAATTGGAAGGCGCACTTTTGAGATGATAAAAAAGGCAGTTGAATAAGGAACACGGTATTCTATGAGGGCGAGTAAAGCTAAAAATGCCATGGGAAAAATGGGCAAAGAAAAGTTGAAAAGAAAAAGATTTCTTCCCGACCTCTCTTCTCCCTGGGGATTTTTTTCTCTCGCCCGTTTCTCTTTTCTCTTCCTCCAACCCTCCCGCCCCCCCCCCCCCCCCCCAATATATCTCCCTCTGGGTCTTCGAGAATAGATAGCTTATTTCATGTGATGCCCAAGGTGAAGTTAATGTCAGCTTGTACACACCCGTTTTATTTCAGCTACTTGTAAGTAAATAATGGAATTTTCCAGTATTGCCTACCCTATCTTCACCTAACTCACGCCAAAATATCTTGACATATCAATGATCTAATTTTTATTCTTCTGTAAACAAGGGTGGGTTCTTACTACCGCATACCAAAGCCAACGCAATTTTTTTTAAATACTTCTTTTTCTAAATATGTCACATATATTTAGAAAAAGAAGAGTCTTCACAGAAACTGTGGTTTCGCTGTATTGTTTTATGCTGTTAATTATTTTGGCCTAGTTACAGCTCTAGGCGTTGCTAACGAAAATTTACTGACTTGAAACTCTCAATAATAACTGATGTATTTATTTAAACTCTCGTTTATTTTTTCGTCACCGAATTTAATTGTTTTAATTAAGAGGGAAAAATCCTAGTTTAAAAGAATATATCAAGCTGGCACAGAGAATGGACATTAGTTTCTAAACGAGAGTCTTTCAGACACTGAACATGAGGCTATCACTTCCAACGTTATCCATCCAAGGAGTTTTTCATCAGCAATGTTTACCCTCAAAACAAACGTGGCCTTACCAACCTGTTAAATTTGCATATTAGTTTGTTGCTTTCGATTGATAACACGCTGAATCGTTCAAACCGAGACTTGAATGATCGCAATAGGCGCTGAGGTAATGGATACATGGATATATTTATAGTAAAATAATTGACTGAAATGTTATAGTCCTAAGTATTTGCGCTGCAAGGTGAAGGTTTAATCTTCAAAATAACGCACGCGTTTCCTCATGTCCTGAAGTACATTACCATGTAATTTAAATTCGGTAAATTGAATGAGAGCGGACGTGATTCTAGCGATAACAAAAACCGGTAGGAGGAAGAGAGAGCAGGGATTAATATTTGACGGTTGTTCTTCAATAATCTGACACAGCGAAGTAGAAATCGGCGCATTTCAAGTTCCGTAATATTTTCCACTGTAAAGGATTCTCCCCACACAGTTGAAAACAAAGTAATTTGCGAAAAATCGTAGTTAAACAAGTGGCCGCAGCTGCCAAGAATCTTGAATTCGTTGAAAGGCATGATGTACGTTTTTTCAACAATAACGGTCTTAAATAAATTTAATTTTACTTCGGCGCTGTTCATAAAAAACTCAACCGTACAATGTAAAAATATATAGCTCGCTAAACCGAATTTCCTCAAGATACAGTTAGTATCGAATATTAGTCTCATACAATTACCATCCGTATCTTCCAGTCAGTCTTGATAAATATTATAAAATATGATTTTTACCTTACCTGATATATCTTCCATAGGAACAAAATATTCAAACGTTTATGTCAAAATATCCAAACTTATCTTCCATATTATTCACAGTCCCTTCCAAAGTTATCTCCTTTTACTTCAACCGTGAAAGTGCAAATTCATGCGCTGTTTTGCCTAAAATATTGATGACACTTTCGCAAGTGAATAAGATAACCTGTTGTATTATGGCCTTGGCCAATCAGAGAGCAACTAAGTAAAGACCCTCTGGTTGCCATGCCAGCTGAATCAACTGTTCGGCGCGGGGAGAATGCCGGGAATGTCTGAGAAACGCAATTTGTTATTTCAATCGTGCGGGGAATCACAATTACTTGGAAATTTTATTTTCATCGAACATCCCACTGCGAACAAGTGGAATTATCAACTTGTTCAAAAGTCAATGGAGATAATCTTCCGTTTAAGAAAAATTAAGATAACGACTGGAAGTAGATGAAATAAAAACATAAAGAAGGATTTGAAGGCTTATCACTTTGGACAACTGGCCGTAAAACGAGCCGAAGGCGAAGAAAATGCTTTTCTTGGCCGAATGTAGCTTAGTAACAAAGTTTTCCACTCAGCGTGGTTTGAATTAAGAATAATAAAAAAGTCGAAGCTTCATGGTCTTGAGTAAGAATTTGAATGAACGAGTAACAGTTGTCTACAAGAAAAATAATAATAAAAAATTTGGCTTGCGTTTATCCACAAAGTAGCTTGGTACAAATATAAATTGGTTAAATATAAATATAAATCTGTACAGAATTTATTTTAATTTTCTTTAGAGAAATTAACATACCCAATGTGCTTCCAAACGCTCTCCTTTTCCTTAGGTTAGACAACCGTGACTAACTTAAAACGAGCGAAAACGTCTAAAATTAAAAAAATTTAACAAGCTACTCGATCGAGAAAACTTAAGAATAACAACTTTAAAATAGCCAAAGAAGGAATCATGAGAATCTAGCGGAAATCAATTAACCGACTTTCAATCAGTACACGCTGGCAAAACGTCGAGGATTTTATTGTGAATCATATGTTGTACCAGGCTTAATTTTAGATGCATCAAACTGGTGCTTCATATTGGTTCCTAACGTTTATTTGTGGGCCGTTCATTAGTTCCATATACACTCAGCTTTACCGCCGCATCATTATCCAACTATTATTTCTCTGTAAACCGAACAAAATGTTGCCTATAGAGTGAGATGTTCTTCTTTGTATTCTCCATTATTGCACATTTCAAGTTTTTCACATCACTTTTAAACACGCCGGGTGTGAGCTAAACGAAAACTTTGCTACAACTACTGACCATTTTCAGTGAAAAATAAAGCTGATTATTTAACATATATTACAGCTATCTCAGTTACCTTGGCCTGACACAAGCGCTTACGCGATTAAATAAGAAAATCTATCTCACACTTGTTTGTGGATTCGATTATCTTCTGCGGAGTACAGAAAATCATAAATTGAAATGACCTAAAACAAAATAAACTGATTGAAATCGGAGTTTGTATGTACTTGTATTATATATAAACCGACACGCACGAGATATTTGCTATAAATTATCTATAACGTTACTCTTTCATTCTGATGTGAACGCATCGATATCTGCCCGCTTCAATCGAGTCTCTGTATTAATAGTGTCTTAACACTGAACTGAGTATTCCAACCTACCTATCAGTCCAAGATTTTCCATTGATTCGGCGATAAATAGACATTCCACCTTATACACACTACTCTAAACCCAGAGACAGCAGAGCCTCTACTTATTTCTAACGTAACGGCGAAGATACTGGAAACGAGAATGCGCGAACCTGGTAAAATTGTTTAAAATAATTGTCCCGACTATTTGCTTACGCGTTTAAAAGCCTCTCTGAGGACGCGTACGAGAACGCGCCGCATCTAGCACATGTCAATATTCTGTTCTCCAACTCGATTATGATCGATCTGGGGACGATAATTATAATGACCTTATTCTTTGGCTGATAAGCTGAACAGGGCTTTGTATACATGGATATTCACTGGATCTGCTCTCTTCGCTAGAGCTAGATGGCCACATTGATTTCTCGTCCTAAATGATTAACTCATGTCATTACATTAACGGAGGCTCGATTTTGTGAAGTGAAAGTGAAATTATTTATCTTTGTATAAGAAACTGTCCTATTGAAACGCCCCCCGGGGGAGGTCCCCTCCTATCCATGTGCTAAATAGGCATGTGCTGCTCCAACGAATGGTGGTGTTTGAGACGTTATGGTAAAGATTGGTTCACAAATTTTGCCATTTTGATCTGAGATTAGGTATGAAAGATACCACGATAGTGTATAAATGTTCATCACCAAACGAAACAGAAAGCAAAGGAGGTAAAATAAAACATTCCTCTTTATAAACAGACTTAAGAGACCAGGTTTGGAAAATGACGTAGTTTAACCTAAAATAGGAACGAAGTTTGGGCAAGCCTTAATTAAATATTCTTTGAAGTACTCGGAGCTTGGTTCCTTGCAACTCCTTGTTTGCAGTGCGGGAGGGGGAGTGTTTTGGTGCATGGACATTCCTGGAAACAACTCAATGACGTATTATTATTATTAGCAATAGACTCTGTTAGGACGCTGGAATTCACCACTCGGTGTTTAGATGGCATTTGAGGTTCAAGTTTGGTTGTTAGCATCTGTATCCATTGCTCAAGGATGATCAAACCTGTTTTGCTCCGTCATCTCCCTAGCCTGATTCTCAGACGGTCCTGGTCACTCGCGACCACACACTCTCCCCATTCCCCGAGGGAGAGAGTGTGTGGCCGCGAGCGACCTGTACCGTCTGAGAATCAGGCTATCACCACCCCTATGCTTTCTCTTACAGTTAAATCTCTCATTTCCTTGTGGCATGTCAGCAGCTGCGGAAAGACGACACACTATACGCTATGCTGAAACCGTCACTTCCTCCTTGACCTTGCGCGTGCGTAATCAGCACTTGCCGAAGCGTGTCCCCTCACGGGAGGTAAAGGGAGGCGTTGCAGACAACGATATTTTCCATGTATGGCTATTAAAAATATAGCACCATTGTACACGGGCGTTTTTCCTCCTTAGTTGAACAAACGAAAATAAATTTAGGCTCTGGTTTTGCTTCAATCTGTGGTAAACTATTTCCTATTGCAACAGAGTGCTGAGGGTGATCTCCACTGAAAAGCTCTTACAAGCTTGCTGAGATCATCCTGCTACTAAACAAGTAACTGTAGATTCAATTGATGTAAGTAAGAAAAGTGGCAAAAATAAATAAAGTGAAGTGAAGTGAAGTGAAATGCTCGTGCGAACGAGGAAACTGTCTGGTCACAGATAAACAATCACAAGACATTATAATAGACCTCTATATACGATCGTCGCTGCAACGACAGCCGGCTAAAAATGAATGAACTTACTAAGAAATAATCTAGTCGACAATAGTTCATAGAAGAAATAAAAGCAGCTTAATTTACCTGTTCTCTCCGGACGAAAACCTTAGCACAGTCAATCGACTTCCATCGTGTCCCGGCATCAAATTTTATTTTAGTTTGTGAGATCGGATTTCAGATGAATCATCGTGTGCTGTTTTCTCGAAAGTAACAAAAGGAAGCACGTGACAAGCGAATCATTAACCCAATTGTTGACTTATTTATCCTTTCCGCCGGAAAGGATTGGCAGGATTTACGCCCAGTGTGTATAATCTTCCCTATGGTGATAAAGCACAGAGTCGGGGAGGATGGGCAGTCAAACAAGTATTTAATAACCTTCCCCCCCCCCCCTTCCCTAAAGAACGGACTTATTCTCAATTGGCCTAACCTTGTCCCACCCCTCTCCCTCTCTCTTCTATCTTCTATCTATCTCTTCTCCCTCTCTCTTCTATCTGCGCAGCGGGTTATAAATCCAGTGTTCGGGCGCGGAGTCTGGCATGAAAAGTCGACTCATTAGTTGCTGGTCAAAATATGTCCAGCTTCTCTTTTTCAAGCATAAACGTAAAAAAATTTGATCCAATTTTTAAAACATGCTTACTCTTAAAACGCCGACACAAACGGTGCAGTTAACTGCTGTGATTCTGTTTCTGACCTTCAAAATCCGAAAGCTGTCCAAAACCCACAACTTTTGGCTTGCATTCAGATCGTAAAAATGAAACAAAATTCATCGAAACGTAACTAACTCCAAGATCCACTGACTCGTTTCTTAAAATAACCTGTAAAGATGCAAGTCTGAAAAATAGCCGTATCAATTTTTGAGTAAAGGAGATTTCACAGCGTTGGAAAAAAATCTCTCTTTCAGCTCAAGAAAGGAAAGGACTTCGATCAGGAGGAACCTCCGCTGTGCCTCGCTTTCGATACACAAAATCGGTAGAGCCTGGGACCCAACACTCTCCGAAGCTGTAATGTTTCTTCCGGCCAACCTACGCCGTCTATATGTGTGAATTCTGATCTCAAAACAAGGCGTCCTTGGTCTTAAAACCAAGCATAAGCTGGGAAGTTCCTTCCTTGATGAAATCAAGTCATCATTTTATCAAGATGGTGTAGCGGCGTACACGTTTTAGGCGCTAACAATGACGAGTAGCGGAAAGAAAGGCAAGGCCGCTGTCCTCGAGTTTGATACTCAGACTAAAGGTGAGTTATATAAACTAGTCCAGTGGTGAAGCAGCATTGCCACGGGCATTAAATAAATGAGCAGTTATTACAAATACGACTTGGTCGAGAAGTAACCGAGATATTCGCCCTGGCTGGCTTCCGGGGCGATTAAAATCTGCGATGCGCGAGGAGAGGGGGCCGTGCTCTTCACGGTTTCAGTGACCGGTCGCAAACCTGAAAAGGCGCGTTGATTTTCTGTTTATGCCAAGAGTAAATATTAGGTTAGATTCGTTCATTTTATCTGATTTAACAGAGAGAGCAAGCCGCCTTCCTTTGCCTAATCATGAAATTTAAGCTCAGGAAATTTTAAAGTGTAGCCTTCCTTTAAGTGATGTTATAGTGACGATGCTATATTAGAAATTGGAAAGAACTTCTGCCTATCTGCAAGACCAGTCACGGGAAATATCACACAGTTTTGTATATACAAGCATACAAGCAAACTTCTTCAACTTTTCAGCATAATCAGACGTCTCTGTGTTTGGCCCAAAGAAGGCAGTTTCGTTTCAGACTTCTTTTGACAAGTTGCCATTTAGTTGTTTATTCACCAAGCTTTCACGATGCCATAAATATACAAATACAGTACGGTCATACAAGTAAAACTGAAATACGCTTAAGCATTTCTCTTGATGCAAATTTCAGCTTTGCTGCGTGGTGGAAATTTTAAAGGATCTTGGTTTAAATTTGCCAATTTAAACGTGTTTTAGAACCATTAAATATTTAAACCACTTAAAACGAAATGTTATCAGAAATCATCGAAAGGAGTTTCAAGATTCCGCCAAAAGCTGGCCTCTATGCAGTGGCATGCTAGACCACAGGCATTCACAAATTACTGTTTCTTTCTTATCCACAGGGTGAATGTAACCTTTCCATTTTAATGCACTGGTTTTGAATCTTTTGTTTGCAGTATTGTTTCTAGGTTTTGGTGTAGTTAGTTTCTTGAATTTGTGTTGTATTAAAATCTCGTTGAGTTGTAATTAAAGTGCGTTAATTTTGTATGAAATGTACAAGATTGTAGAAGTTTAAGATTGTAGAACTCTTTCGTTGAAAATCGACACATCAAATGGCTAGTTAAATGTACAAGTTAGTTAATAATTGGAAGAGATTAGGAAGCGTGCGTGTGTGAACTTACTGGAGTTGTACTTTACCAAGAAATCGCTTTCTCCTCGTGTTTTGGGTCACGAAACGTTTAAAATTCATTGAATTAATCTTAATTGCCGCCATTTTCATTTACGAAATACAGAACAGACAGATAACATTTTGAAGACAGCTGTGAACGCCGAAAGTTGATATTTTAAACCTACGTTGCAAAGAAATAACAGGGAGAATGTTATTTTTGTAATTTTATAAATCAATACATTCTCAAGTAGTTATATTTAGTTTCAACACAATTATGACTTTTGATGACCTAGTTAGAGTGCAAAACTGATAAAGTTGCAAGGTTTGAACACATACATCCTTTGACTCAATCTTTGTATTTTCAAATGATTTTTACTACACACAAAACCAGTACTTTCCTGTGTTTGTATTACCTTTAGTTAAAGCTTTTTTTGAAGTGTTATGATTTTATTTCGTCTGTAGCAGGCATGTTTCTAATCTAGAACATTACTTTCTGGGAAAAATCAGTTCGTCCAAAGTAAGTCTGAATGAACATTCTAAATAACAATAAGATCTGAAACATGTCTTCCTTTATCTAACAAACAAGTATTGTTATGATGTCACTTTCAAACAGGAGTTATTTGTTTTCTTTTTGGCAATATACTTGTGGATATTTCCGATTTGTGGTTAACATTCCTCAATACTTTCAATCATTTCATTTTCATTTTATTTTTCAAAGCTATTGTTGTTTTTAATACATTTTGTGAAAACTAAAACCCTTATCATATATCAAGGTTTTTGCAACTAACTTTGCAGTTTCTTTGAAGAAAAATAAGAAAAGAAAACTAAGACCTGCACTTCTGTGCTATATTGATTGATTGTGTAATTTCCTTGGAACAGGAAGTTGAATGTCAACAGGATTCAAAGCCCAATAGTGACAAGCATCTAACTTCTCCTTATAATATCACTGCTTGATCAAATGTTCAGGTTATGAGAATAAAGGAAATAATCACCAAGGATACATTGCCTTGATGTTTAAACAAATTCTCCCAACTGGTTCCATAAGAAATAAACGGAGAAGAGTAAAGAGATTATATGTGTTGATATTGAAACTGGTTAAGAAAAACTGTGATCTCACTTCGTTAACGGTCGGTTTTTACTTTGAAGAATGAGGCTGTGGAATATTTCTTAATTGGCAAGACATTCTTCCAAAATTTGCTCAAAGATCTTTGTACCCTCAGATAAACATTGGTCACATCTTGTAGATATGTTTTAAACTTGATTTAATTATCAATCATTTTGGCAAATTACATAAATGAGAAATCAATATTTTCCAATTTAGTCTAGTTACATATAATTAGGCTGCTATTAGCTGAATTCCCACAACTAAGAGGGACACCCTCTGTGTATAAAATGGCACAGGTGGGGTGTTGGAGAAATCTTATAAACTACATACAGGTGGGAACCCATCATTGCTAAAATTTGGCATAAGGTGGTTTTCAATTGAGTGTTGAAATATATTTGTGTTTGCTAAATGGTTTGCTTTACTATGCTTCACGATTGGTAGGAAAAACTTGCAACACTTTCTCCACCAGTGAGAAGGAAAATAAAACCCTTCATTGACTTGCTTGCTGATGTTTTCCTATGCTTGATTTACAGAACTTACATGATTCTCCTTTGGTGCTTTATGTTGTTTGTGTCTGAACATGTGACTGGTTGGTTTTACAACACTCAATTGACAGTTGCTCTACAATGCAAAAAAATAGCTTCTCGTATATAAATAATGAAAAATAATAGTCTTTATTTACCCTTGGCAGTGTTTATGGAACAAGTGCTAGTGGGTTCACAAACATGTTCATGGTTAAAAATTATCCGAACTGGTGGACCAGCTGGCTATATATATATTTACATGTACAAGTACAAGTGCGGCTGAGGAGTTGAACTAAGGGCTACCAAGAAACAACACCAGATAGTTGTCTGTATCCATGTGGCTGCAACATGTATCAATAGTAAACTGCTTCTATAACAGGTCATAAGTTTGACTCTGGTCCTGAAGGAGATTTTCTTCTTTATGGATGCTCATGTCAAACTGAATATAAATATGTTTAAGAGTTACTTTACAATAAATATTTTATTCACTGTGGATAAAACAAGTCACATGGTCTGCACTAACAACAAGGCACTCCACATCAGGTGGCATGAATTTAAGCAGCTCAGGCCACAGCATATGTCCGTCTGATAAGGCCAATGATGACCCTTGTAGGTCCCCAGCTGTTATGAGGTGTGACACATATTTAACATTATTTTGTAATTTGTTCTTTCAGAGGTGCGGCAGATTCTAATTGAGCAACTGAAATGCTTTGACAGCAAAACAGAAGGCAAAGTTCTGTTCCTTGCGGATCTGCAAGAGTTTTTTAGGAGGCTTTCAGAAATTGAACTGGATTACTCAAGAAACCTTGAACGACTTTCAAAGATGTATTTGGACAAGCTGCAAAGGCAGAAAACCCAAAGGTATGCCATAATTTAGAAATCTCAGTAGTCAGTGAGATGCTTGAGGGGAAAGTACGTGGAGGGTTGCATCAGGAATGGATACATGTCTGCACGATGCTCTCGTTAATAATGTTCTATTTTTGGGAACTTGCTGTTTCCCCACAGTTCAGAAAATTAGATGGCGCAAGGTGAGAGCACTCCCCTCCCACCAATGCGGCGCGGGTGCAATTCTCAGACTCTGCATCATATGTGGGGTTGAGTTTGTTGTTGGTTCTTCTCCTTACTACGAGGGGTTTTTCTCCGGGTATTCCAGATTTCCCCCCTCCTCCACAAACCAACATTTCCAAATTTCAATTTGATCTACCAGTAGACTGTAAGCAGTCTCATAATTTTAACTTTTCGCATGCCCTGCTTGGCTCTGAGGAACAAAGGATGACCGCTCCCAGTGTAAATTTGATCTGGATTATCGTCAAGCACTTTATCATGAGCCTCTGGCTCAGGAGATTGCGCAAACACTCCCTGTGTTATTGACGTTAAATAAATTACTTTATTTTCCTTTTACTTGATTTTTAGTATTTAATATTCCCAATCTCTGTGCGTGCACCAGCTTGTGTAGAAAGTATTCAGTACAGTCATGTAAATGTGAATTGAACTAACACAGATTTTTGTGTGGGGGGCTGAGTCCAATTTTAAGTTGGAGCCATTGCTGCAAAGTTCTTGGTACTTTTAAGTTTACCCAAACTTACATGTACCTTCATGTTGACAACAATCATATAAATCTATAAGTCAAAATTTACATCAGTATGTGGGACTACAGCAGGGTAGTCATTAGATTTCTGAAGACAGGAAAGTTTGCTGCAACTGTCATCTTTCATCTGCTTTCATAATCTAAGGGTGTGTTCGTATTGACCCTATTCCAGAATAGGAAAACATTCATTGGTGACAAGAAATCTCCCATCAGAGGTTTTAGGAGTTACCGGAGTACAAATTATCATATGTCTTCCCAAATTTACTTAAAAAGAGAAATCTAACAACTATTCCACTTATTCTTATTCCAGGATACAGTCAATCGAAGTTCACCAGCCATCATCATACTGTATCACACAAATCATTTTAGATTTGGTTACCAGTTGTATAATTATTATGGCTGGACTGTTTCTAATGACAAGGTCCATATCATACACATAGCCATGGATCTAGTTTTTTAACTGTGTTATGGTTGCCTTTTATTTGCTTAGAAAAGAGAAAGGAACAACAATGGATTTATGGCAGCAAGTACTTATTGAAACAAAGAACAAGTCTAAAATGCATCTTGGTCTCAGTGAGAATGTTTCTAACAACATTGTGAACAGATTTATGATTATCAGTGATGACTGTCAAAGAATAGCAAAAAAGGTAATTATTTTAATTTCACTTAAGGATAACAAAAATAGTTAATGGGTGATACTAGTTTCATGCATTATAATGAAAAACTAAAAAAAAAAACAGTAGGTCATGGGAATAATCAATTACAGAGTTTTGAATGGTTTAGCAGCCATGGGATACCTACATGTAGTATTATATCATGGCTGAGAAATAGTGGCTTAAATTGTCTTCTGGTCTTTCTTGCAAAAATGAAATTTAAGCATGATCTGCCAATGTGTCTTGGTTGTCCATAATAAAACAATAACTTGTGCTTGTTGGATATGGCAGACTCAGTACTACATGCCTAGTTAGTTATCCAGCCTGCTTCCATGGAAAAGTAATTGTTGATTATTACTGTCAGTATTCAATAATTATTGTTTTTGTTATTTATTTGCTGTATGTAAGGGTGAACTTTGTTTCCATGAAGAGTACAGCCAACTCTAGTTTTATAATCTAACAAGCACCTTTGGAGCCGATGTTGGTGCCATCCTCTAGTGACAGCAGTGATGTGGAATATAAAATTTATATTGCCTGCTGAGTTTGTTGTTTTCTCCCAGAAATTCAGAATATAAACAAAAGCTTCCTGTTCCTTTTGTCTTTCCTACTTGACCCAACTCTTATGGAAGGCATGCTATTTCCCTTAGGTAAAATTGTTGAAAATTCAGGTCTATTTCAAAAATTCATTTTGGTGGGATGGTAACTTGTAAATACCCTTGACAGCAGGCTAAAAGGGAAATAAGGTGGGGACTTACTAGTATATAATATCAAGTAAAATACAAGAGGCAGGAGTGACCCTTATCTTATAATAAGGAATGTGATATACACATTGTACCTATTTGCTTTCTGCAGTGTCGAGAGACAGCAACCACTTTACAAGATGAACTTCTCAAGTCAGTGCAGGAGCTTAACAGGGTGAGTATATTCAGCAATTTGTGTTATTAATTTGGCGTGCTTTATTGGGAGTTGAAACTGTTTTATTTTTGTATATTTGCAGCGACTCCACCGCTATCACTCCATGGCTATAGAAAGCAAATCTGCAGAACAGAAACTTCAAAAGATGGAAGATTCACGAAGGAAGAATGAAAAAATGGCCAAGCAATTTGAGAAGGTACTATGAAAATAATGCTGCTCAACAGTGTACAGATGTACAATGTATGTGATGTACCCGAGCTTGTGATAGTTACGTGTAATTGGTTGAGGGGGCTAGCCAATTTAATGACTAGGAGAAGTGCTAGGAAGGAGGTTTCTTACTTAGGAGGACTAGGATTATTCATCCTCATCATCATCATCATCGTCATCATCATCATCATTCATTGCTATCATAAACAGTTCCTTCTCCATATGTGGGCACTAGGGTTGGAAATCAATTGCCTCCGTCAATCTCTCTCCTGCATAACAGTGGAGGCCTCAGTCCAAGATTTTAAAATTCCAAACTCCTGTAAGTCTTTCACCACTGTGTACCTCCATGTCTCTTTCATTTCTTGCCCTCTGATGTCTAGGTGTCGGCGATGCATGGAATCTCTTCCTCTCTATTTCTATATGTCCGATCCACTGTCAGTGTATTTTTTGGTTGAGTGTCAGACCACCAACTTTGGGGACAGAAGCTCTACTCACTGACTATGACACTGCTCTGGCACACTTTTGGAAACTGATATTTCTGTAATTTTTTCAGCATCAACAAAAGTTTGTAGAATGCAAGAAGCGGTGTGTAAAAGCAAAAAACGATTATGTCCTATCTCTGGAGTCCACAAACCGCTTCCTGGGAAACTACTACAACAACTTTCTTGGAACACTGGTAGATGTAAGTATTTTGGAGTCCTACAGTCAAATATTAGGCTTCACTTTATTATGGCGTATGAGTTTCAGTATAGAGACAAGATAGGAGAATTTGTTCTTTGATATCAGGGGTTAAAGGGTTAACTAAAGACAACTGCAATTTTCTCTCATACAGTGGAACCCCGATTTTACTATCGTTGATCTAACAATATTCCCAATTTAATAATCAACATTCTGTGTCCCAGCAAAAGTTATTTATACATGTAAATCGGGAGTTCGCTTACAACGATATCCTGATTTAATGACATGATGTTGCTGCCCCCCTTGCCAATTTATCGTAAAATCGAGGTTCCACTGTATTTTAACTTTTATTTGGTGCATGTTTGCACAAATGATGATATTAATTTTATTGTATTTCAATGTTATTCAGGGCTTTGATTCTAATTACCACAACTCTTTCAAGCGAGGGGTAGAAGCATATGTGACAGCTGAGGCTCATCTTGCTGGTGTCACAATTCAGTCAGCTGATACCATACGTGAAGGGAAGCTCTCCGTACAGGCTGAGAGGGATAAACAGTTCTTTTTCGAAGACAGCACAGCACTTATGCAGCCATTTACATTTGCTTTTTTACCGCACAATGATGAAGAGGTAGGTTCATTGTATGTTCAGAGCAAAAGGCTTATGCTTGAAACTTCAGCACTTGAATCTCTTTATGGTGCCCAAGTTACCTTATTATTATTATTATTATTATTATTATTATTATTATTATTATTATTATTATTATTATTATTATTATTATTATTATTATTATTGAAAGAAAAATAAGTAAGAAAAAGTTTTATGAAAAGAAATGGATATTCAAATGAGAAGAAATTGATAACTACGTGAAAAGTCTTAAAAGCTGATTCGCCTAATCTACTATTCTTTTTTTTTTTTAATCTGATGTTGCTTGGTTTAATTGGTTTAATTGGTTTAATTTGTTTATTTGGTTAAATTAGTTGAATTATTATTATTATTTGAATTATTTGATTTGCTTAAAAATAGAAATGGGGTAACTGTGCAAAATGTATCAATTGTTATTATTTTAACCTATATATAATATTGTCAATGAAATAGTAACTGCTCTGTAAATGATAAATTTCAATAAATATTATATAAATTAAAAAAAAATTATTATTATTGTTATTATTATTATTATTATTATTATCAAGATGGTTTGGAGAAACATTTTAAAATGAGGTTGTTGAAATGTCATGTAACGTTTTCGTTAATTTTCCTTTTAAATAATTATTATTATTATTATTATTATTATTATTATTATCAAGATCGATTTTGAGAAACATTTTAAAAGGAAAATTAACAAAAAAAAAAAACCTTACATGAGGTTGTCGAAATGTCATGTAACGTTTTCGTTAATTTTCCTTTTAAATTATTATTGTTATTATTATTATTATTATTATTATTATTATTATTATAAATTTTCCTTTTAAATTATTATTGTTATTATTATATTATTATTATTATGATAAATTTTCCTTTTAAATTATTATTGTTATTATTATTATTATTATTATTATTATTATTATTATTATTATTATTATTATTATTACTATTACTATTATTATTATCATGAGTTCAAGTGAACTCTGTTGATAAACCAAACATTTGTTTCTATGCACCCCCTTTCTTTGACCCAAGACTGCAGTTTCTATAGAAACTAACCCCCTTATTTAAAGATGCATCAGTTTGTTGCTTGTTATGTTCCCAGTTGAATCAGGTGTCACCTCAGCAGACAGATGTGATAGAACACCATTACAAAGTGTATGAGAGGCTCCAGAAAATACAAGCTGAAACTGATGAGGTCTGTGACATGTTTCATTTGTTTATTCATTTGTTCAGATAAATTCAGTTTTGTGTGACTAAGCTTAGCGAGATATTTCTCACTCCAGGAACACGCAGGGTTTCAGCATAGTTAGTAGAGGAGACTGGTTATGAAAGTCGGCAAGAATCAAAAGCAAAAATAACAGTGCTGCAATTTAGGTTGAAAGTTCCCTGACAGTGCACAACCTTTTGTTCTTTGGTCGCACATTCAGACTGAATAAATTAATGGTACGTTTCTATTGGTCAGTTTTTTTAACCTTATTGGAGTGCCATTGAGCGTTGTCACCTTTGTGCACCTTCAAGGGCAAAAAAAAGCCAACAAAAACCTAAAACAAGGAAGAATGTGGGGCTTCATAACCATTGCCCTTTATTAACTATGGTTTCAGAATGTTAGTCCATATTTTGTTAAGTAGTTCAGCTATTTAAAGCACATTTTACAATATTGTTGACTATAAAAATAAGCAAAAAAATGAACGACGTTTCGGTGTCATCTTGGCACCATTATCAAGCTTTTTTGCTTATTTTTTGCTCATTTTTATAGTCACATGTAGTGATTGCATGGCTCATAGCTATTGTCTATAAGAGTACAGACAATATGAGTGATGTCAGATGTAACGCATGCACCTTCTCACCAGGAAATAAAGCCAATTCCACTTGTACGGTACTTTTTCCATATTATAATTTAGAAATCAATGGCATTTTCCTATGGTCTATACTGTTAATAGACTATAGGAAACTGCCGTTGATTTGTTAACAACATCTTCACTTTAAAATTTTAGTGGCAACCCTGTAACTCTTTTTTTTTTTTTTTCGCTTTTAGATTGGTAAAACAACAGAGGCCACATCAGATGCCCTTAATGAGATGCATCGTCAGTGGGATGGTGAGATGATGAGAATGGCTAATGGTGAAATTGACAATGTGTCAGGCAGTGCCAGCTGTGCGTCCATTAAGAACAGCAGTGAAGACTTAGAAATGTATTACATCATGGTATGTACTGTAAAATGATGTGTCTATTTTGATTACTTACATGTAAACTCAGTGCTGTCAAGAAGGGCCGGTAGCTGGCCAAAACAGCCGGCTACTGGCCAATCTTCGGCCGGCTACTTTCGTCTCACTTCAGTGTTAATTTTGGTAAGAAACTTAAAATAAGGAAAAGATCCAACCAAAATAATTGTGAGACATCCACCTCAAATGTCTGAGTCAAAATAAAGGCGCATTTCAGGAGTTTTAAACATGTTTACATGTACCTTTGCCACGCGCAATGGAACTTGATCGAAGGGGTCGTGGAACGGCTGCGAAATTTTCAGAGAACAAAATCCAGCAAGAAACCAGCTTAAAATAATGAAAAGATCCTGCAAAATAATAGGCCTTATCACGGTTTTCGACGCCATTTTGACGAGTAGGCAAACACGTCTGAAATAACAGTGTTTGTATGGGAATCCGATGTCAAATAATTTTCATAAAACATCGCTTCTGAAAAACTCATGAATTGGAAACTTTTAGCACTAGTAAAAGGATTTTAAGAGAAAAATTTGGAGGGATGTAGCTGTGCCAGAAAGCGTCCAGTCGTGTTTTGAACTTTCCATACATTTGTCTGTATTTTTTTCCCGCGAACTATTTTAAGTAGCAGTTCACGGCTGGTTCGCTATACAGACAAATGTATGGAAAATTCAAAACACGACTGGACGCTTTCTAGCACAGCTACATCCCTCCATTTTTATTTCTTAAAATCCTTTTACTAGTGCTAAAAGTTTCCAATTCATGAATTTTTCAGAAGCGATGTTTTATGAAAGTTATTTGACATCGGATTCCCATACAAACACTGTTATTTCAGACGTGTTTGCCTACTCGTCAAAATGGCGTCGAAAACCGTGGTAAGGCCTATTGTAAAACATCCGGCTGAAACATCTGGGTCTAAGTAAAGGCACATTTCAGGAGTTTTAAACGTGTTAACCTTTCGGTGGAAGTATAACAAGTTGAAGCAGATCAAGGTGATCGAAGGGTCGTGGAACGACTGGGACATTTTCACAGGACTAGATCCCAGGCTTTCGCATGTCAGAAGAAAGTGCATATGAATCTGATATAAACAACTTACTTCAACTTCAGTATTGTTAGCAATTATTGTACACCAGGTCGCCAAAGGGCAAAGTCAAAAGGACAACATGAACTTAAAACATGAACTTAAAACAGTGAATGTATTTTTTTTTAATCAATTTGAAGATTATCATTTCACTCTTTTCCAAAAGCCAGTGATTGAGATTTTGAGGAAAAGAACGCTCGTAATAAACATAGAATATGGTAATATAGTCTTAATTTTGGTTGTTCTTAAGGCCCAAATACCGTCTGGAAAATGTTGGAAAAATCATTCCAAAGCATCTAAATTTCAAAATTTTCCTCCTGCTCTTCAAGCGGATGCGCCTGCTCGACGTCAGAACTTATGTATAGCCAGGGTCCGAAATTAACTTTTTTAGGCAGGCGCCAAGTGGCGACTGAAATTTTTTTTTCAGTCGCCATATGGAAAAATGTGGTCGCCAAAAAGCAGAAAAAAAAGTGTCAATAAAATTTTTCCTTCGCAGCGAAACACAAACCAAAATTTTTGGTTGCCAGATGGAAAATTCGCGTCTGCGTTTGAGGCCGCAATGGCGATTTATACACCTACCACTGAAAAACCACAACGAATGAATCGAATGCCGGCTATATACGCAGTTTCATAAGAATGCTAAATGTTTTAAGTCAACTTTATACCTTCTCTCGTCTCTACCTTTTGGAGAAGAAATGTACCCGATTGAAAAACTGCCGGTTGGTTCTTTGCTCTATGTTCAAAACTGTAAACAATCTTTCCTTTCGCGTTCTGTCAAGACGATCGACGGATCGCGAAGTTGTTCGCACCAGGCCACAACCGTGCAGCATTTCTCGTTCAAAAAACATGGCGGCGAAGCTTCGCACTGCTCGAACTGTGAAGCGTTGTGATAGATTTATATTAACAGGAAAATCGGTTTTATACTTCAAAAGCAGTGGAAAGGTAAAAAGTAAGTGACCAATTGGCGGGCGGCTTTGAATTTTATTTTTATCGATTTGGCTGAAAATCAAAGTTATTGTTTGTATAATGATCGTCGCATGAAATAGTTAATCGCCTGCTGGCAACTAGTTGTGAAATTGTGGTCGCCAGTGCAAAATTTTTAGTCGCATTGGTGACCAGGAAAGCGCAATTTCGGACCCTGATAGCTGTATTTTTATATATTTTTATATTTCAGAAAATGAGAGAACTGATCCTTACCAGTAGCTTAAAGGTCAGAATGGAAGCTGAGAATGACATGCTGACAAAAACTCTTGGTTAGTACGAGCTTCAGCATTGTTGCTTGATACTTATCATTTTTTACTTTCATTTGCATGTAAGAATATTTCACAAAGTAGGAGACTGGTTTCAGTTTGAAACTTATATATTTTTTGTATTTTTACAGGAGAGGTAACACCGGATGTAGTTGGAGCCAGGTAAAATGCTTAACACTATGGACATTTTTTTGTAACCTTGTAGAAGCATTAAAACTGGACTTAACCCCTTAACCCCTAAGGCAAAACGACATTTTCTCCAGATCCAAGTCTACAAACTCAATGTCCATGTATGATATACCATTTTAAAGCTACTCATGAGTGTATTTCATTACTGATATAATTATGAATGAGAAAAGTTATGGCTTTGAGATAAATGGCCTTAAAACGTAAAAATTTAAAACTTCAAAAACATCCCAATCCTTGTGTATATTAGGTATACCCCTAAACTATAGCTTATTTTGCAGGTCTCAACATCTTTATTAATGTGAGAGACGTCTTAAGACCCACAACTTCTAGGGGAAAAAAGTTGAAAAGTTATGGGGGTGGTCAACTATGTCACATATGGAAATTCATAGAAATCTGTCAAATATTGACAGAGTTGTGGCCTAATGTGCCAAATGGCACTCTAAGGTATTAAAGGGTTAACACTCTGTCTTTCTTTGAAGACTTAAAAGGCCACACGTGGACATGTCATCTAAAGAGGCTTCAGCTATCCTTGACTCTGTACACAAGAAGACCAAAGTGTTTGGCTGTAATTTAGAAAATTATTTAAAGGTGAGCTTCAAAATTAGAGGTTAACTTGTTGTTAAGACCTGCATGGGTCAAATTACATGTACTTCATGAATGTATTGGTGCCTGCAGGGTGTGGAGATCCTGTGGTCTGATGGTTCATGTGTCAGACTTTCAATCAGATTTTTTATACAAAGATCAGATGGTCAGTGGTTCAGTGCTAGTTTGGTCGCTATATTGTCATGTTTTTTCATAATTTATGCTTCCTCCACACCATCTCTTTATCTTGGGGGAGAAGGGCAGGCACAGTGGTGAGAGCACTTACCGCCCACCAATGTAGCCTGGGTTTGATTCCTGGACTTGGTATCATGATCACGTGGGTTGACAGAGTTTGTTGTTGGTTCTCATCCTTGCTCCAAGATGTTTTCTTTGGGTACTCCAGTTTTCCCTTCGCCTCAAAACCAACATTTCCAAATTCCAATTCGATCTGGAGATTGTCCCATACTGTAAAGTGCATTTGATCATCTCGTCATGGAATTATGCACTATAACAAATTTATTTATTTATTTATTTATTTATTTATGGGCACTGGGGATAACATACTGTGGAAACTTTTTGATGGTCGACCATTATTTCATTCGGGAGTGAGCTCCAGTACTCCTAGTTACTCTGCAGTTGATGCATTCCATAGAAACTGATTTAATCTCTGGTCATGTGGACTGCTAACCAGTGACTCAAATGCGACTTAAGCTGCCCAGGTGTGCTGGCAAAGTGGAATGCCAGAGGGATTCTCTATTCATCATATAATTTTAGTGACAGGGAACCCCTAGAACGACCAGCTACATTCCACCATATGGCAACTGTTATTTATAGTGTAAGGCAACCCACTTTTATTTCAACCTGCAGATTACTGGAAGAGAAATTCCTGAAGTAGTAGAAAGTTGCATCAAGTTTATAAAAAAATTTGGTAAGTATTTAATTTTTTTTATCAGCTACGTATACTTGTAGTGTTTGTGGTGTAAGTTCAGAATTTGGTGTTTGGAGTAGAAAAAAAAGATGCAACAAACATCTTTTTGTAATAACTATGCAACATGGAATGCACAATACACTTGAAATTATTTCACTTGTTAACGATTGAAGGTGTGTTTTAACAGGAATATTATTTTTGTCTCTATCAAGGCAAGATTTTAAGGGTGGGTGATTTAACTTTAATGTGGGCAAAGTTGTTGTGGCCAAGCCTACTTTGACTGCCAATTTGCACAGGACTGAATAGAGTGTACTTTCAACCAAACAAAGCTCAATATTTTAAGCCTTTTTTCTCCTATATTTTAGTATTTCTGATATTTGCCTGTTTGTTTTCAGGTCTGGATCATCAAGGAATATTTCGGTTATCAGGATCAACCACAGAAATCAACGACATGAAACAGTTATTCGAAAATGGTAAGAAGCTGTAAAGAAAAGGAAAAATGAAAAAAAGCTGTTATCACCATCAATTAAGCCTTTCCAGGTGCTGCACTATCTATGTATCTAATGGCCACACTTTACCATCTTATCCACCGAGTAAGTTAAGTATGGACCATGCCACCCTCTACCCTCACACTGCTCGATAGCTTTCATTTGAATGGTCACACTTTAGGATTTCATCCACAGACTAAAAAGTTTGAATCACCTTGTACAGTATAATAAACAGCACCACAGGAAAGTACTGCTCAGAAGCTTTCATTTGAATGGTCACACTTTACGACTTCATCCACAGACTCAAAAGTTGGAAACACCTTGTACAGCATAATAAACAGCATCACAGGAAAGCCTTTATTTTTTTGTGAGAAGCTGTGCAATAGGATCTTATCTACAGGCTGAAAAGTTAGAAAGCATTCCACGTTACTGGCATTGAGGGTAAAGAAATAAGAATGTGTGTCACGTCTGATGTGTGTGCTCCTTATATTCCTTGTATCTCTTCTCAGAAATAAATTTTATTGCACTTATTATTTTGTTTAGGTCGTGATCCTTTAGCAGGTCTGAATCACTGGAAGGATATCAATGCTGTAGCAGGATTGTTAAGAGTTTATTTCAGAGAGCTTGAAGATCCTCTCTTCCCCATCTCACATTATAGTGAATTTATCAAAGTCAGCTGTAAGTACATTAAAATGTGCGGTAGGTCTGCAAATGGAGTGTATCAATTCGAAGGACTGATTCTCGGAATTCTCCAAAATGGCATATTGTGCAGTTGGAGAAAAAATCCGTACCCACCCCATGGAAGGTTATGGAAGTCCTAGGAGGCGGGAGGGGGGGGGGGGGAGGGTCTTAAAAGTGAAGCTAACCTGGAATTTCCTTGGGGGGAGGGGGAGGGGACTGCACATTCTGAGAGTAATGTGCACCATTTTGAAGCAATTCAAAAGTGATTTGGGAGCGCATGGTGAATAACCCCCTAATCCCCCCCCCCCCTCCTCCTTCTGAAAGCAAGCCATTAAGACCAGTCAATTTTGTTCAGTATTTGCACTGTAAAATGCTGTTTTTATTTCCAAACCCAAATTCGCAATTAGCCAATCAGAAGCCCAATCCACTGTCCTGATATCCTACAATATGACCTGACATCACACGATATCATGGTTACTTTCAAGTAAAGTAATGTTACCGTACGATAAACAGAAAAGAGGTTTTACCAGTAAAACAGAAACCTCGTAATTTAAGATTTAGATGCTGTTTCCCAGTCATTGAAAGTTTCCCGCCAAAACTAAACTGGAGGGTGCTCGCCAACTGCGCAATAGGATGCCTGACAGATTTTATTAATACTACCTACTAAAAATATCACCGGATTTTGGGCTGAATTTGGGTGCGGTAAAAACCTCATCGTGCGCTTCGGCTGCATATCAGGCTCGTTTGGTCGTCTGCGTGTCGCCAAAATACGAACCATGGCTTGGCCAAACTGACCCGATATGCCACCAAAGTATACCAAAAAGGTGCGATTAGGTATAACAATAAATGTAATTAGTAGTCAGAACTGATGATAGCAGTAAATGTGGTTTTCCTTTGATGCAGAATCTTCGTTGTTCTTGTCTCTACAGTGTCAGGTTCAGTTGAAGATGGTATAAGGGAGTTGGCAAATGTGCTCAACGTGTTGCCCGAGTCAATCGTTCGAGTCATGAAGTATCTGTTCTCTTTCCTCAGCTTGTGAGTATTGCTGTGTTTTATGGAGTTTGTGAATAATGGTAATTGAACTGAGTGGAGTGCAATTTGGTCTGAAATCATACGCCTGATTTCAAAATCGAACGAGCGCGCAGCACGAGTTTGATTTGACACCACAAGTATGATTTCAGACCAAAATTGCGCGACACAAGTTCAATTACCACTTTATTACCCCTATTTCGAAATCACAGAGTTTTATTGTCAATATTAATATTCTATTTTTGTTACTTCATTTCTATTTTGATGGGCTAAACAAAGGATGCGATTTAGAGCAAAAAATGGTGCAATTTGGGAATAAATCGCACTGCTGAGAACCAATCAGATTGCAAGGACCACCAGTGATTTCAAAATGGGTGTAATAAACTGTGGAACATCATGCGACATAACAACAACATACCAAAGTCATACCAAAGTATAACCTGTGTCAAGCGTGCAACATCATGACCCTTGCTTTTGATAAATTGTGTAATTTTTTGTTTGTTTGTTTTTTTTCCTAGCCTTTTCAATCTCCTAAGTAACCTTTATTTATTTATTTAATTAATTAATTATTTTATTTATTTATTTATTTATTCATTTATTCATTTATTTATTAATTTATTTATTTGCCATAAAACACAATAATGTAACACCGAAGGAGCGATATGGCAAGAAGACCTCAAGAAACCATTGGGCTTATATAAAGAGGTCACCTCGAAAACAATAAATACAAAATTTAGTGCTGCGTATATTAAGAATTGTTAAGATTAAACACATGTTCTTGTGTAATGATAAGAGAACAACCTAGTGCCAGGCCCCTATCCTATGAATTACCCATGATGCTCTGGTTATGTTCCTGTTGGTAATAATGGTGAAGTTTTATTCAGACGCAATGTTACCTTTCTCATTTGATAATTTCCTAAACTAGTGCTGCAGCACCGGAATCTGAATAATATATAATCGCTTCAGTAAAATTATTAATCTGTGATTTTTGTGCCAGTGAAGTGATACTTCTTCATTTTATGCAGGGTTGGAGAACACAGTGACTCCAACAAGATGGACGCCCATAACCTAGCGGTTGTGTTTGGTCCTACGTTGTTCCGCATTCCGTCTGAACAGGACATGATAGCTTATCAGAGCCAAGTGAATGGCATGATAGAACTGCTAATTAAACATTGTAATGAAATATTCCCCAGTTCTGGGGAAACTCTTCCTGCACAACTGTCTGAGACTGAAGACAGCGAGAGCGGAGGCGAGGAAGGTAAGCCTCCACCCCCCCCCCCCCCCCCCACCCGACCTTCAAATGCCAGATGCTAACTAGGAGAACCAATAGCCCCGAGTCACTTTATGCTTCTTGAACAAAACTACAACTGAGGCCCTCAAACTGCAACTGTCATAAATACTTTAGTTTTTTGTTTTGTTTTGTTGTTGTTGTTTTTGTATGTTTTTTTTTTTTTTTTTTGTTAAAATCGTTAATGACTGGACTTACCAGGTAATGCGTTACAGTAGAGAGCCGGCATCCTCAGTCGGTTCAAAAAAGCTCTGAAATTGTTCTCGTGTATCATAATATTTCTGATTCCTCGATTGCTTGATTAGCCTAATTTGACGTGATTTTTCTTTTCTTGCCTTTATTCCTTTATTTAGTGGAGGGTTTTTTTTACGTAGGACGCACCTCTTTAACACCCTTTCAAGCCATTTTATTATAATTTAACTTTTCCACGCTTTGAATAAACATTTGTATGTAAACCATGTTAAGTTAATGCCCGGAGCTTTTGTGTGACTTTATCATATTTAATCAATTTGCAGAAGAGCCGAGAGACGCCGAAGCTCTGTATGACTACTCCGCTCGCTCATCCAAAGAACTCTCCTTCAAGAAAGGCGACATCATCCGAGTCTACAAGCGGTTCAATTCAGACTGGTGGGATGGCACCATTAATGGAATTGAAGGTTTCGTCCCCGCCAAATACATAAGGATTTACACAGACGACACCGACACTGATGTTACAGACAGTGAAGGAAACATCTCGATCTCCAGCGAGGTTTCGCTATCTCCAAAAGTATCCAGTGACAGGCCAAAGGACCTTATTGTGCGTCCGAGGATACCCAAGAGAGAGGGCTCGCTCAAGGGTAGGGATAGTATCCCTTCGCCCACTGAGGTGGCGAGCCCCTTAGGAACAAGCCCCCAGGTACAGTCTGGTGGGACGTCCTCGTTTAAGAAGTCCTCAATAACGGGAACGTCACCTTCATCATCACCAGCAATAGGAGCTACGTCGACTGCGATCTCATCTGAGGATATTGTGAAGCGCCAACTGTCGCTACTACGGAAGGCCCCAAGGGAAGAGAAAGACACTGACAATGCTATTGATAAGACGCCTGATAAAGAACAGCCGGCATTTAATATGCCGCGGCTTCGCAGTATCTCTCCCAATCGAAAATCATCATCACTCAGCCAAGACAAAGGAGACGAGGACAAGAAAGGAGGGGAAACACCCTTGGGGGGTGGGGATGTCACTAAAGAGGAAAACCGCAGATCAGTGGAGGGTATTTGGCCACCCAGAGGGGAGTCCCCCGGGGGCAACACTCCACCGAGCAGTCCGCGGACGTCATCGGCAGGGAAGATCCCCCCAGCTGTACTCCCCAAACCCAAGGGGGGTCGTAACCCAGCTCCCCCATTCCGTAAGAATTCTGATGATTTGTTGGCATCACTGCAAGCGGCACAAGCCGTACGGAACCACCGCGGAAGCGCCTCTGTGGAGGATCAGAGAAAGAGCAGGGGCTCTATAAGCGGGGATGATACATCCTTTTGATGGGGTAGGGACACCCCTGGGAACAAATGATCGGAGTACAAACACATTACAGTAGTTACGTGGTAGGAGTTATTTAGATATTTCAATAGGAAAGATATCCTTGGGGAAAGCAACTAAATGAAACGGGGAGAAGTTTCACGAGCTGTTTTAGATGTCGGAATACCACTGGGGAGGGTGTGGGGTGGTGCGGTGGGAGGGGGGGGGGGGTATTTGCATCGTCTGCAGAAACATACCCTTCAGTGACTATCTTTAAAGCTGTAGACGTGATATAATTTTCTGCGAGGATGTTAGCAGGGGGGGGGGGGGGGTTGTTTTATAGTCTTGCCCGTGAATTTTGTACTGTGTAGGTTAAATACCAAATTACAAATGACCATTTAATTTTGAAAACTAGTAACAAAGTTGAATTGGGATGGTGCTGTAAATATGTAATTTTTTAAGGTAGCCATACTTTTCCAGTAAGGAATAGACCTTCAACTAAACGTGTATGTTGATTATTGTTTCTAACTTTGTTAATGGTTAGTATTATTTATGATTTTTGTCCTCGATTCGTCGATGAACCAGTAAAACAAATCAGTATTGAATTGTGCGAGACTCTTCTGCACCTCTGAGTGCACGCATATTCCGATCATCAGCGATTTTCAACTCGCTGACCGAGGAGAATGCAGCCTTGGGGCAAGATTGCTTAATTGTCCCAAAGACAGTGATAGCAAATGGGCATAAAGATTCGGATGAAATAGGCCGATACTATTTTGTCATTTAAAAGGCCTGGACCTCACTCCTGGCTGTCTTGTTCTCGAGAATTCGGTATCTAGTGTTGTCGAGTTCGTACGCTTCGACCGGACCTGCCGCCATTTTGGTTTGCACTGGTGAGCGCAAAAGCCACCGAGCGGGCCTGGGGTGGGAAGTTCCAGTCGCCATTATTAACCAAGATGGTGGCAGTTGGATCGAAGCATACGATCCCGATAATCACAGACAAACGGGAAAATAGGGGATTGTAAACAGTCTGACTAGTTTTATTTTCGGTATTAGCTATTGGGAAAGGCAACCTACCTACTGTATGTCTCGTCTTTAAACTCGGTGTTGTTGGAAATGATTACGAAGCCGTCATGTAGAGATAACGTCAGGAGTATTTTACCTTAAAATGTAGTTTAGGCTTTTTCATGTTCTGTTTATGTTTCTTGGTACATCTGTTTATCCGCGGTTGCCATGCGATGGGGCACCAAGTGACATGACGTTTAACCCAGTCACGACACACTGGGGGAGCGTGTGACGTAAACACGTGACTGCCACTGACGTCACATCGTTTGTCGGGTTCTTGACTCTTGGGGTCGTATATTACTGTGTAAAACTTCACTTTCCTTTCAAGCAAAAGTTGTATGGAACGACATTTCACGATGGAACCGAGCAAATGTAAAATACTGAATGGCTTAGGAAACTTGGATCTTAAAAAGTTTAGAGCATTTCTACTCAGATGGTTCCTTTCGCTTTTTACCAAAATTTCCGTCCAATATTTGGTTAACTGATGTAAAGTGGCTTCGCTTCTCCTGTCCAGTCTTAATTCATACTGTCCACAAAATATGTGAGGTAAATTATTTTACCCCGTTTGTCGTTGTGAGGGTCAATTATGTAATAGTAGTAGAAGTTATAAAATGTGGTAATTTCTGATGGGCAAGTTTTCGTTCAATGCCACGGCATGAATTAGTATACTAGAGAGACTTAAAGAAAAAGATTTCGAAGAAATATTTTGGTGTATGTAAGAAGACTATTAGATAACTTATGAAGCAATGAAATAAAGACCATCGTTTTGTAACTTTTATTCTGTTCAATGAGGTAAAATGGCACTAAAAAGTGTTTTCAAACTAATGCAAAATTGTCTCCGGGGTCTTTCCACTTTTCGGCGGAGAAATCCAAGATAGCGGCGTACGTTATTTTTTAAAATAAATCTAAAAATGTCGAGAAACCATACGGATGAGGTTGGAACCTATACGGCGGCTTAAACGCAAAGGATTATAGGAGTCTTTCGCTTACGTCACCCTTATCCGACCCCGTGTTCTTTTCCCCCACTTTTCTCCCTAGATGCAACCGGGCGTGCGCAGTCCGTGGGGGGAGGGGGGGGGGGCATTCCCCCTCACTGTAATGTAATGACAAAAAAGTAATGACACTCGGAGAATAGAAAGTTCGTCGAAAGGCGTTTTCTTTGTGGTCCGTAACCGGAAGTAATGACGTCATGTAGCGTAATTACGTTATGATTGCCATGCAAACGGTTGGTTATCTTGGATGAGACACCCTAGATTTCTTTCTAAACCGACAAAATTGACAAGGTCCCGGAGCGAATGAAGGGGAGAGGTGGGTTTGGGGCATTCGGAGTGGGATGGGTGTGGTAGGGGTTGGGTCAGCTGGAAGTTCCACCCTACCACACACACCAACACTTGGCATTATAACTTTTCAGCTCCCTTACATCAGGATCTGCATTGGAGATCGAGTCATGTCTAACGTTAGGTTATAACTACCGGTACCTACTACTACCGAAGTATTTTTGCGCGGTTTATGACTATGCGGGAAAAGCAAATTTTGGCAAGGACTATTGGAATCCAAAACGAAAATTGAAGATTATTAAACAACAATAATTCAGGACTCTGGGAACGAGGTTGAAAAATGACAATTCAATCGTCATACGTCTTAAGTTTTCGCGGAAAAAGCAGTTCTAAAAATATCTCTACTCAGGAAAGGGTCAAGACTCCAGCCTCCTAGTAATGGGCTCTTGTCCAAACTAAGTCAATATTTGTGTAAGTACATATTTATGTTCACATGTTTACTGTCCAAAATGAAGCCTTAGGCATTCGTTGAGTAAGTCAGTGTGATTAAACGCATTTCTAAAATCTTACAGTCGGAATTCAAAGTTTCAAAACAGGAATTTGCAATCGGTGATAATATGGCCGCTTGCTATCGATAATTGACTAAAATAATGGAAAGGCAATCACTTCAATCGTGGCCCAAAACACTAAAAAGCTAATGATCCCTCGATCTTTTCAGCAGTTTAGTCCTGGGGGATATTTTTGAAATCGAGAGTGATCACAGTGTCGCTTGATTTCATCATCTCAGCTACCACACGATCACTGAACGTTGGGCTGTTCTCAGACTCCTTTCTACCGCAGCGCAAGACAATCTTGAGAGCCTGGCGATATTTGGGGATCCGCCAAGCATATACAAATGGGTTGAGCAGCAGTCTCAGGTATGTTAAGTTGTTTAGCATGATAATAGAAATCAGAGATGTTGGATGTGTTAGGTCGACCATAGAATGTACCATTGCAAGAGACATGAAGGCCGCTGGCTGAGAACAAAGAGACATTATAGCGATCAGAAGAATGTTGACCAGGATGAATTTTCGCTCAATGGTCGTGTGTCTGTTATTTCTGCCCTCCTTTCGTATACTGTTCTCCTCTCGAAGGTTCCTAGAAGCAGCCATTTTCTTCTTGAAAGCAACGAACAGGAGAATGCAAAAGATAATTGTGAGATATGTCAGCACAAAGTTATGAAATATCATGTCATACTTGAGCTGAATATCTACGGGAACGCCCATGAAAGGAGACATAGTGAACAATATGGCGTACACGTAGATGGTAAAGACGCAGATAATCACGCGCGTTTTTGTCACCTTCCGCGCGTGGTTTATGGGCGAAATCACGACAATGTATTGTATGATAGTAAAAGAGAACACGATGAGGAACGAGGCGTTCATGGTAGCAAGATTTATCGAGTCTGCTATCTCCAAAAGAGTTGTGCATGAAGCTAAATTGAAGCGTTGCTTGGTATACATCAACATTAAACATGTAGCGTATATAGGTTCTTCTGTCGCAGCAGTTAACAAATCGACAATGGCGAGACCGGCCAGGAAATAAGTTGGGGCGTTTCTGAAAATCTTCAAAGGGTCAAAGAAAAACACCAAGAGCAACAAGCCGTTTGCCACGCAGGATACGAGCGATGAGATAAACCGGAAGATTGCGGAGCCAAAAGCGAACTTGAAGAACTCATCATAATAGTTGGATACTGAAGTAGTTGAAGGTGACGGTGGCTGTGTACATGGCAAGGAGGAATTTTCAGTGAAGTTTGCCGTTAAGTTGCAGCGCAAGACTGATGTAGAATCCATTTCATTTGCTCTTCTGATGTGTATGAAGCTGTCAATTCAAAAGAAACTGGAATTACTTTTTCCCTGCACGCAATTTATCTCGTAAATTTTTTATGTCTTCAGCCTGTGTTACTGTTATTGAACACGATTCTCCTACTGTCAGAGGAAGTTTTTTTTTTCCGGATTCGTTAATGGCCTATTGTCCTATTTTTAAAAACGTAATTTCTAATTAAAGCAATAGCATTAAGTTTTCTACTATCGCTAACTGTAGTTCTATATTCCACACTCGAAAAGAGACAGTGTACCCTGATGTATTAAAAGTCCAGTTATGCAGAGTTAAAGTAACTTGTTTTATGGCGCTTCAAGGCGAAATTAAACTGTCGAGTATCAGTTTCAGCCTTAGATTAATTTAACAAGTTTACTGAAATTAGGTTTAATTATTCTTAGGACATCTGGAGGAAGCAAATAATTAATTATTAAACCCCTCAGTAGTGTGCTTGTCGAAAAACTTTTTCCATACAGCATTTAAACGCGCCCTCCCAGCTATTTGCTCGAACACTTTCACGTAATAAAGCGGCGATAATCTAACATATATAGACTTCTTTACGATTTAAAAAGCGCGCAAATCTGGTTTATTAAAAATAAGCTGTTTGGATCAATAAAGAGCCTACGTAGCTTGAAGGGGAAGCAAAATTGATTGAAAATGTCTTGAGGCTTTGATATCCAATATCCGTCAAAACAAAAGGTTAGGAAAAGACAAACAGCCAGGCTCAAAGCAAATTGGCTAGTAATTTGTAAAAGCGGCGCTCAGTGCGGTAAAGTTAAAGCTTAGTCCTATAGATAAATGGTAGGTTTGTTGAAATGCTGAAAATGGAACTGAAATCAAGGCCTAGGATGAAATAAAGATGTTGTAATTTAATTGTGAGGTGTAACGTGATTGTACCACTTAACTCGTGAAGGATGATTGGAGGAAAGCTAAACAAGATAGTGTCTTAATTGTTTTGGGGGGGAGACGTGATTCGAAAAAAGTTAACCCTGACTGCAGGGTGTCTTAAACTGTTTAACTCAACAAACGAAAAAAAGACCCATTAAAGTGTATTCTGAGATCTACTTGGAAATATCCTTTGTTGGGGCATACGGATCTCATGCATATTTCAATTTCATCCGTCAAGTTTATAAATGTTAGATAAACTACATGACATTTAAGGTGGCGACCGATCGCAAAGTTAAAATTACTCCACCTCACAATTCCTGTGTACATGGAAAAGCCTAGACTTAATTGCTGATTAGAAGAAAGTAAGAAATTCACTCACTCTAAAATGAAAATTGCAAACAAATAATTGAAAAGCAAACGTAAAGTTTTGAATTTGCAGTTTTTGTAGAGTTCAACATCGATCATTATCACGCCAAACAAGCGAATTATCCAATGTTCTTAAATAAGGAAACTCAGTGAGTCTTGCGATGAATATAGAATTTTTGTAATTTCAAATTTAAATCATAGTTAGTGCTTAAATCAAACTTTCTACTTTCTACTTTCTACTGATGTAACTTTATTGTTTTATTAATTTCCTTCTATACTCACCTAACGCACCGTAACCTGGAATAGCAAGATGCTTATCGAGTCGGCGGGGAGCAAGGTGAGGAATATTACCAAACACTATGGTTTCCTACAAAATAAATACAAGATTATACATGTCGATATTCATAAGGAAAAGAAAACGATGTTGTAGGAGATTCTATATCAAGCTGTAATTTAGAACCAAATGGAATTTGGTTCAAAAATCTCACAGACGCATGCAATCAAAGTTTTCACTAAGACAGGAATTCACCATACTGAACAAGGCCTCTTGTTATCGATAATTGACTAAAACAAAGAAAGGCACTCACTTCTATCATGGCTAATAACGCAAAAAAAATTATATCAGAACGTTTTTAACAGTACAGTCTCGGGAAATATTTTTGAAATCGAGAGTGATCACAGTGTCACGTGACTTCATCATCTCAGCCACCGACACGATCACTGAACGTTTACTCGTTCTCAGACTCCTCTCTGACGCAGCGCAAGACAATATTGAGAGCCTGGAGATATTTGGGAATTGGCCACGCGTATACAAAACGGGTCGAGCAGGAATTTCAGGTAAAACAGGTTATCCACTCAGAACTCTCGGAGTGCTAGGCTTCTCTTTGGAGTACAATCGGACGATCCACAATATACCGGAGGGTTGCGAGTATACATAAAGGAACAAAATGGCGATCACAAGAAAGTTGACGATGCTAAACTTACACTCTACTCCAGTTTTCTGTCATCTTTGCCTCTAACCTGAGAAATGCTGGCCTCTCGAAGACTCCCAGGAGCGACCATTTTCTTTTTATAACCCACATACAAACGAATTTAGACGATTATAATAACATATGTTAGAAACATGGAATTAAATATGTTGATATCCTTGGAAACGCCCATCTCAAGCAAAAATGCTAAAAAAAACATGGCGTACAGTAAAAATGTTATTGGTGAAACGAACAAATGTTCTATGTTGGATACATGTTGCGGGTTTCTGAGAGAGCTTTATTTGCAAGTTTTTAGGTAGGAAATTGCTTTGTACAGGGTTAACCTCACGATTTCCCTTTTCAGGATATTTTTTTTGTATTGTGTTGTAGCCTCCTGAATAAAATGTTATGTTATGTTATGTTATGTTATGTTATGTTATGTTATGTTATGTTATGTTATGTTATGTTATGTTATGTTGTTATGTTATGTTATGTTATGTTATGTTATGTTATGTTATGTTATGTTATGTTATGTTATGTTATGTTATGTTATGTTATGTTATGTTATGTTATGTTATGTTATGTTATGTTATGTTTGTTGTGTCACATGCCAGGAAGATAAAAACCGACCCGGGAGCCTGTTCACAGGTTAGTTTTCCCGATAAAAAATTTATAATACAAAAGACTCGAGCTCCAACCTTGTTGAAATCTTCCTATTACGCATCCTAACACCACGTTATGCGGAATAATTCAAGTTCCTGTGAAATATTACTTCGTTATAATTTCTGAGGCTAGATCTTGTCTTACAGGACTCAAATTTGTGCTGTCCTGCAAGTTTTTGCCATCGTAGGCGAGATTTGTCGCTAGAATTACGGGTACACACTCTGTGGAGTTAAATACTGACGGATAAACGGCGGCAACATTCGAACCAAAAATTACACTTTGAGTTCACTAAATTAAATTTTCCGACTTGAAGACGTTTGAAACAGAAACAACGCCCCAGGAAAATATTGTTCGATCATTAATTTATGTAGTTGGTCTTTCGAATTTTATCCACACATTCAAGAAAGCAATGCTCGAGTCATCAGCACAACAAAAATGACTGGTCATTGGAATGTCGCGCTTAGAGGATTTAAAAAAAAATTATCTCAGGCTGGATTCACCAACAGACTCTGAAGACAACTTTCCTGATATGTTCTGTTTCACTGGCTGACATTAATTAGCCTGAGACCGCAAATGGTGACTGGCATTGCCTCGTTGCTTTGTGTTGCACAACTGAATGAAGGTTAGTAAGCAGTACTTTCCTGTGAGTCCTGTTTATTATGCTTAACGTCAGGTTTCTAGCTTAAGCTTTTGGGTCTATGAATAACATTCTAAAAGTTGGTTGACTATGACACAAAACCTCATCTACAGCAGTACATTCACTCGATTCCGTTTCAGTATTTCGCTGTGCATGTGATAAACGTCTACGTCTTTTACGTCTGAGGATGTAATCCTACAATTTTTCAAAATACGTTTCGTGGTGATTTACCTATTTTAGTGTGATACTATCGGGAATTCTGACGAACAGCCAGTTTCAATAAGCATTTTTTTCCCGTTAAGCGAGTTTTCCTTACGAACTTTTCATGAATGTCAGGCCGTATACGGCCAGTATGGATTTGGTCGGCAGGTGACTTAGTGAGAGTTCTAAGTGACACCGCAAGACATTTTGAACAAATTGATTTTGAGGCCTCCTGAAATTGTAAACTGTTTATATATGAAAGTCATAACTAATGAGAATAAATGAAATATAACATTTTGACGATTTTTTTCTGAATTTAGCATGCAAGTGGAAGTTTTAAACCATTGAGCAGATCGGTATGGCTTATAGTGTTCTTATCGAAAATGAAGAAAACAATAGTATTTACGGAATTGTAATAGAACTTTTCTTTTTAAACAGGCATTGGTGCTTAATGTTGGAAGAGTAATCTCGCGTGAGCCGGGATCAAATAAAAAACTCAGCAAGTGTAAACAGTTTTGTTTTGTGGTAAAATTGAAAACTTAACTCGCACATCTAAACAAACAGCTGAGTGTAAAAATACCAGCTAATCATTTAGGCTCTTTAGTTAGACTCCAAACTTTGGCATATGTTTATTATTTAAGAGAAGAAGAAGGTAAAGTTGATGCAATGGGACAGGAGAACAAAAGAAAACATATTACTTTCATAAATTGTTTTGCTAGAGGAAGAATTAAATATTCAATAACCTCTGACTGAGGCCTACCTGTCAAATAATAACTGCAACTCTTTTCATTGTCGGTTTTCTTTTGAAGATCTTTAAGCGCTCCGATATTATCAAAATTATTTGTTAAATTTGTAGTCATTACCAAAAAGCGTCTACAATTTTATTTACACAAAATAAAATCAGCTTGAACATAACACAATTAGTATTTCAAATGTGGCTGTGAAAGCTACTTCCAACCCCTAAAGCAATTTACCCACCACTGGGCGGCGAGCACTCATGTCCTCAATCTTTTTGAATTTGAAAAGATCGGTTTTTTGCGGCTTTTGTTTAGATTCATTGGTTATAATTAGCAAATCATTCCCGTTAGGAACCTTAATTGAAGCTGATTTCCTTGCACCATAAACACTTGCGATTCACTGTCGTCAGCATTTAGGTTACGTTTAAAAGCGAGAAGCTTAAAACAACATCAGCGTACATCGAAAACATAATGCATCAAAATACATCAACATTAAGCTGTAATTTGACGGCAAATTTCTCTGGGAACTCCTCATCATGTCCTCAGCAAAATTCATCGCTAATGGTACCCCTGACGAACCCGTACGAAGAGTTCTACAGATTCGCTTTTGGCTCCGCCATTTTCATGATCCTGGTTTCATCCATAACCATCCTTGCAAACAGCTTATTGCTGCTGGTGTTTTTCTTCGACCCGTTGAAGATTTTCAGAAACTCTACAACTTATTTCCTGGTCGGTCTTGCAGTTGTCGATATTACAACGGCCGCATCACAAGAGCCTATGTACGCTACGTGTTTTATATTGATGTATACTAAGCACCCTGAGACGTTAACGACTTGTACACCTCTCTTGCGGGTAGGAGAGACGATCTCGATAGCTGTTATGAACGCTTCTTTTCTTATAGTACTTGCGTTTACCATTACGCAATACATCGTTGTGATTTCGCCTCTAAACCACGCGCGGAAGGTGACCAAAACGCGTGTGATCATCTGCGTCCTAGCCATCTACGCGTATGCCATACTGTTCAGCTTGTTACCTGAGATGGGCGTTGCCAGTGATGTCCGACGAAAGATTGACAACATATTACACTCGATAGTCTTGGTGTATCTCACTATAATAGTATACATTTTGCTGTACGTGGCTTTCAAGAAGAAAATGGCCACTTCTAGGAGTCTTCGAGAAGGCAAAGATACTTCAGACGGAGGAAAAGATGGCAACCAAACCGGAGTGGAGCGCAATTTTATCAACGTCAACTTTCTCCTGATCACCATACTGTTTTTCTCTTCTCAGCCGTCAGCCATGTTGTGGATTGTACGACTGTACTCCAATGAAGACCCCAGCAGTTCCAGAGTTCTTATTGTCAACCTTATGGTGGACAACCTACTTTACCTTAAATTTCTGCTCGACCCGTTTGTATACGCGTGGCGAATTCCCAAATATCGCCAGGCGCTGAAGATTGTCTTGCGCTGCGGCAGAGAGGAGCCTGAGATCAGGTCTAAATTCAGCAATCGCGTCATGGCTGAAATGAACAAGTCACGTGACACTGTAATCACGTTGGATTTTAAGAGTATTTCACAAGCCTAACTTTCAAAAAGAAAGGCTTTTCTTTGATTTGTTGTAGTTTGTGTGTGTTTCTTGGTGGTAGTTTGGTTGAACAAGTATCTCGTTAAACACGTATCTTGTTTTTTTTGTTTCTGTATGTATATGTATAACTATTCAGGTGATTATAGAGATTCTGTTGATCTGATTGGTCAAGGATTGCGTCATATCCTGCTATAATTACCTCGCGCGAGGTGATTATAGCGGGAGCACTAATTTTCAAAATGGCCGCTTCGCGATTTGTCGGTGTTTCTGAAGAAGAAGTAAATAGGATGAAGGAAAATGCAATTCCAAAAGGCACAAAAGATGCAGCTAAGTCAGGGTAACACTTTATTTTCGAAGGCAAGATCTGAAAATAATAAAAAAAAAACCCTTGTAAATTGCAGTGGAAATGTTGTCGATGTCGATGGCTTAAATTGAAAACAACAAATTAAGTTAAATTCGCGCAAGATTTTCTTTCTTTAACAGAATAATTTCACCAACAAGACGAAATTAATACAGAATTTGAAAGCATGGAAGTAAACAAGAACAATAAATGTCTCTCTAAGTTTTACATTCCAATTTTTATAATCTGAAAACTTGTACGTTTATTTCTCGACAAAATTGCAGAGATAGTAGTCGCCCATGTAGCTACCCTGCAACTTTTTGCCCACGCTTGTGACGCGACTAAAGAGTATTTAGCCAATGAGATTACAGGAGGAAACACAAGGGTATCCTCAACTAAAATTTCCGTCAGAAGTTGATAGTAAAATTCCCGTTCCTTTCTCCTTGTGAACCACGAACGGACCCACGTTGACCTTTTCTTTTCTTCTTCCTTCGTTTACTTTTTATTGTCAAGACGGAAGAATGCAAATAGTGGATAAAACAATATCTTCGTCCAAAGGGCCGTCCGCCATATTTGTTTATTTAACAATTATTCACCAAAGTGGAGGTGAATAGTGACGGATTAGCCTGCGAGCAAACTCTCTTGGGGGTGGGGGGCGGGAGGGGGAAAGAGGTTTCTCCCCCCCCCCCCCCACAACCACTAAGAGAGCTTGCTCGCAGGCTAGTGACGAATATTTACCGAGCCGCGAGGCGACGAGGTTAGATCCATCACATTCAATTGTTTTAGTATTTACCATACAAGCGGAATAACTTGAGACCAAAAAAGTGCTTCATTTTTGACGGTAATACCGACAAATGGTGGAAAGTTTTAAAATCTCGCTCGCCGAGCGGTAAGTCCGGGGGTAAGCGATTTGTTATTGTAGAAAGTTCCGTCTCGCTATCTTGCGAACAAATAAAACTTTAAAAGGCACTTTTTTAGATGCTAAGGTGCGAATCGGTTGAAACCATGCTGCAAAACATTAAATGTTTCATTGTTTATATTGTAATTATAGTGCTCGGCAGTTTTCGTAAACAAAGCACTGTATTTTCCGTTTTTCGCCTTAGAATATGAGGTTGGAAAGATTAAATAACTTACCATTTAATTTAATGCCGTCAAACTAAACTTCGTTACCGTTTTTGTATTTTTTGCAACAGCTGCCTCGTTTATCGAAATGATTTCCTTTTAAGTGCCGGAGGCGAAACGGAAAGTCATCTTGTTTTTCTTCGGCTGCTCGGAGGTGAATAGTACTTGGCTAATCACCTCCCAGCTAGCCAATCGGCGCGTGCGAAAGACACTTTTCACTTGTGTGGTGTATACTAAAATTTTATAAGCCGTTAGTACAGTTACCACTTATGGTTACGTTCAAATTTAAGTTTTAAGAGCCGTTATTTTTTCTCATAGTAACTCTGCCGGCCCTAGACTTGTGGAAATTTGACCAACTCAATCATTAAGGTGGGGGTACACCTGAAAGCCGTTTTCACGCCGCTTAAAATCGGTCAAATGGAAATATCTTCTTCGCATTTCAAGCAATACAAAAACCCTCCATTCATTACACAAATCAATGTTTTGGGGTGTTTTATGAATTTTTGGGTGATTTTTAGGTATATTTGGAAGGAAATAATTTTTCTTGAAGGATTGTTAAAATTAAAAGTAATAAGAAATGTTGAAGATTTAGGGATGTTTTAAAATTAGAATTTGTAGTTAATAATTAATAGTCGGACACCAAGTTAGTCCACTAGAAACCTGGGGTGCTCTTGCGTGGGTATCAACTGTCTGCTAGTGTTCAAAAAATCATTTCCTTTCTTGTATCCATTCTTAAAACCTCTTCAAATTTCACTCAAATTCAGGTAGAGCCCCACCTTAAAGGGGGGTTTAACTTGAATACAGAATAAAAGTTGTTGCTAGGGGATTTTCAGGGATCGTATTTTGGTGATACTCTTTTTTGTACTGTTTTGTGGCGCTTTATTAGTGAAATGTATGAGGATGAACAGATGGATTTTAAAAATAGAACAGAGTAGAAGACAGCGCGTGGATGCTGGTAGTGGTACGAGGATTGAAAGCATGGAAAGATTGATAAGAAAACCTTAATAAAAAAAAAGGAAACAATATTTAAAGGCTTCAGCATTTAATTCCAAGTCTTGTAATTATTGTTTTCCTTAATCAGCTAATGCCTCCCCTTGAAGGAATATTTTTGTCCTTCGTTATTCTAATTGTCTTCAGGGGAGATTGACCAATCAGGAGGGACTTAGAGTTTGACTTTAAGGTCGCCGATTAGTCGGGTTTATTGTGCAGACAACTGGATTGACACCTAGTGCTATAACTTGAAAGGAAACGTATAAAGGTGAGTTTCTTGTCTTCAGTACTAGAAACAGCAAAACATAAACGAGCCAAGGCACAAATCTTTTCCTCCTCTCGCCTAAAAAAATTCGAACGAGCGCTGAACTTTGTCAACACACGCAGGGAATAATGCCGCGAACTCTCTGACCCTCTGTTTCCACACCAGAAATGATAATCGAGTTTTAAGATCATTTAACGGCTTCCATTGGTCGAAGACGACCTCACCGAGAAGGTGCTGGAGTCGTTGTCATATAATTTCTCAACGATAACAACATGCCACAGAAATCTCTCGATATAACTGCTGCAAATGTTCCGCCGGTAATATAAACAGACAAAATATAAGGGTCTATATGTAGCTATAGTAATTTGGGCTTTAAATTATTATTATTGAGAAACATTGGGTGCTTCGAAGAATGGATGGAACTACCCTCTTCAATAATATTAAACTGCAGAATTTCGAGGGGCCTCGAAAATGGCAGATGGTCCTTGCGATGACTGAGGTCAGTGCGCAATGCAGACGCTCAGACGCCAGATGTTTCCTCTAATTTGTTGCTTTGATCCCCGACCGTTCATCCTTAGGGCAAACTTTGAGGTAGCAGTTCTTGATATGTAAAACTTGTTATGAAGAAAATGGTCCTAAAATACAATGGTCCTAAAGTTCAAAGGCCACTGTCTTTGAACTGAAAGATTTTTTTCACTGCTATAAAATAACAACCATCTAAACAGAGTGCGTACACTCTTTTCCTTTTATAAGAATTTATTTTATAACCTCTTATAAGAATATCGAGGCTATGTTTGTGTGTTGAAAATTTGTAAATACATTTACATGTTTTAAACTAAACCGTATAAAATTCTTCGATTCCTTTCTCTGCACGGCAAAACTGGCCAATAAAATGACAAAAACCTGTACTAGCCAAATGTTCAATGCTAACGACAGTTCGATGAACTGTACATGTAATACAGGTGTACGGTATACAGCACAAAAGACATGAAATAAACCTTAAAAAGTATACTGACCCCAATACATTCTAAAACGGTAACGTCATACGCTATAATTTAAGCCGGAATATTCACAAGAATATTTTCAGCCTAACATCGGCAGAAAAATAAGAATATTCAGTCCGGTATATGGTTTCGACAGGACTGCGTTCTACTGATGAATTTCCTTTGCAGCGCTTTCATTTCATTGGCAGTGTATTCAATCCCCTTTGCAGATGCACTTTTTTGTAGTTCGTGGATTCTTGAGCTGAAAATTTCAATTGCCGAAATTTTTAGGAAACGCGTGAATCTTATTCCCCAAATTTACGAGCTGCTGTTGAATTTCCGAAAATACTTCTCTGTTTTTTCACACTTTGAACGACATATTTACTCCTGCGAAAACAAAAGACAGTATTTTTTCAGCGTTGCGAAAGTTTGACTCCAGTTTTTCTTCACAATTTAATCCAAATTTCTGAGGCGGGAATGTCCTTCCGAATAGAAGCGAATTACTGGAAGCCCCTTATTTTCAGTCTACTAGGATGTAACTAGAATTCACTGGCATATGCTCAAACAGCTACGTGGTGGAACCTATTAGTTTCCCCGTACTGTGTAATTCCCAGAAATTGCTTTCTATATGCAGCTGTTCCGACAAAGGTTGTCCAAAAAAAGCGTAAAAGCGTACGCAACAATGCCAAAAGGTAGTCTGGGAAATACCTAATAAATTTTCCAGACCACCTTTCGGCATTGTTGCGTACGCTTTTACGCTTTTTCGGACAACCTTTGTTAAAACAGCTGTATATCCTCTTTTCAAGTTTGGAAGACAACGCTCTCTTTCCAAGAAATAAGTAAATAATATAATTACAACAGCGAGTTTTAATTTAATTTGGACAATGGCTTAGAAATTGAAAATAAACAGCAAAGCAAGTTACTGCTACGCAGCGTTATTTTCATTGTTAAGAATTCACAAACTTAAAAGCTTCATTAACCTTGGACTGGACAGCTTAAAAGCACCACCATAGGACCACACTGCACAATTGGCTTTCGTTTGAATAATTATAAATTGGGATTTCACCTGCGAACCCGAAATTGAAGTTAGAACTTCCTTGTACAAGTATTACGGCCTGAGGTTTTGACAGCCCAATAGCTTTCAAACTCATTCAATGTCACACTTTAGCTCAATCACAGATGCAAACGTGAGCAGAACTCATCTGCCACCTTATAGAACAAGAAACTTCTATAACGTAACCCGCATTTCTTTTGAATGGTCCCAAGGAATTAAACTCACTGCCCAAAACTTGAATCAACTCAACAAATTGAATACCTCAGCTTTAAATTAACTCGAAATTACCTGCTCAGGCAACTTGGTGTACACTGTTTCCATTGTTTATATTAATTTAAAAGCATTCACATAAGTTCAGGATATGCGTACTGTTTTCCACCCAACTTGCCTGTTGACTATTAATTAATAGGTACTGTTTCTGGGTACTGTTGAAGGGATGACCTTGGTTCGAACGAGTGAACTAATTTTTAATTAAACTCGTAGAGAAACACATTCTCTTCTGGCATTTGGTATTTTAGCATGAGAGAGCAATGCGGGCCGGTCAGCAACTCCGTAGAATCCGTTTATGGATTGGAAATAAAAACACAGAGAAATCGTTGGCAAACTCTCTTCAAGGAAGCAAACAAATAAGGGATGTAGAAGTTACTACATGGACGCCAAAAATTTCATTATTTTTCATGATTGAATGATTAATTTATCACACACCCCTTGGATGCAACGCTGAATCAGAAATTGATTAGAAGCAGAGCCCAACATGCTTTAGTTAATACTAACTGAGAAGGCAAAGCTCCCAGACAGTAATATATGATGCAGTATGATAAATATAACAATAAAAGAGAAAAACTCATAATAAGTACAGTTGTCTGATTACACATTGCAAACAGTTGAAATTGTAAACGAGAGGTCCCAGTTTAGAAGTGTCCGTGTCTCTTATCCCAAAGTGGATTTCTTTTTTGCAATTTCCAAAATGAACTCCAAATTGAACTCCTCTACGTTTTGTAAATATCAAACTGGCCAGCCTCTTTGCAAGTTGAATTTTTTATTTGTTTTGTTTCTTTAAAAGAGTAGTTTCTAATGCACGGTCTCACAAGCCGTGTTAGCTTTCAATTAAACAATGTGTAAGTAAAGGTCCCCCACCTTCACCTAACCCACTGTTAATAAATTTCACTGATACAAAAACAACGATATAATCTCACCGCAAACTGAAATAATTAATTTATATTTCCATGTATAGACAAAAGAACAAAGGTATAAAAACCTATCTGGAACTCTCAGTTTAAAGAGCTGATCAGTACTTCAAGGAAGAAGGGCTTCTTTATCTTCACCTTGAAATTCTCCAAAATGAACGTCACTTGTAACATCTCCCAGCCAAGCGAGATTCACAGCAACTCTTCACTGGAATTAAATGGGAGTTTACCACTAAACTCCACTTGCTTAGAGTCAAACAAGCCAGGGATGAGGACGGCCCCAGATTTCACTGATTTTTACACAGCTGCATTTGGTTCTTCCATCTTCATCATCGTAGTCTCCTTCGCCACCATCTTGGCCAACGGGTTCCTTCTTCTCGCTTTTTATGTCGATCCACTGAAGATCTTTCGCAACCCAACCACGTACTTTCTCATCGGTTTGGCCATAGTTGACCTCCTAACAGCACTGGTTCAAGAACCGATTTACGCCACCTGCTTCATGTTCCTGTACCTTCAGAATCCAGTTTTAATTTTAAAATGCGGGCCCGTCATGGATGTCACGAGGTATATCGCCGGATTCACCATGACCGTGTCCTATTTAATCGTTTTTGCCTTCACTGTGACACAGTATATCGTGGTTTCATCACCACTAAAGTACGCCCGTTTGGTGACAAACAGAAAGGTATTGATCAGTGTTGCGGCAATCTACCTTTATTCAACAGCATTCTGGTGTTTGCACCTTATTGGCGTGCCTGAAAATATTCTGCTTATGATTGAACTGTTCCTCCATGACTATGGATCAACGGCTATCACCATCGCTGTCTACATCCTTTTGCATCGCGTCATGAAAAAGAAGATGGTGGCTGGAAACTCGCTTCAAGGCAAAGCGAACGCACGTGGTGAGGACAGCAAACACACCCAAGTGCAGCGTAACTTTGTCCGCGTAAATTTCATGCTCCTTGCTGTGCTAATCACGTGCTCCATGCCCTCATCTATTGTGTTAACAATAAGATTATTCACCGAGGAATCCAAGGGTCCTTCGGTAAAAGTCGTGATTGGAAACCTAATGGTGGATAACCTGCTTTACTTGAAATTTCTGCTTGACCCGTTTGTGTACGCATGGCGCATGGTGAAATACCGAGAGGCCTTTTTCAAAAGCATTCGTCGCCAAAAGACTGGAAAGAACGCAAACGAAAAACGAAACAATGTTACGGGAACAGAAAACCAAGCGGTAACAGAGATCTCAAGCATAACCACATCAATTAAAAATACACCGTCGACCACATCAACGGTAACGCTACTAAGTTTTAAAGAACTTCAAGAAAACTAAGTTTCTTTTTCCTTTTAAACTAAGAGGGCGTTATTTTGGGAAATATTCCAACTACAGTCAACTTCCTTTATTGCGGACACCCTCAGGACCGTAAGTTTACGAGAGTCCGCAATAGCGAAGTGTCCGCAAGGCGAGAGTTGAGTGTTTGGTCAGTGTGACCTTGAATGTATATATTATACAGTGGAAGCTCTCGGACCCCCTTTGGACGCAAAAAAGGTGTCCGTAACTGGAGCTGGCCGCTTACGAGAATGGTGCCACTAGAGGTGTAAGGGATAGATGGCTGCTTAAGGGAGCTTGCCCAGGTAACAAATAACATTGGGAATGCCAAAAAATACCACGGTATTAATTTTGTTGTTGTTGCCTAACGCAATGCTGCGATAATGGCGATCATCGTGACGAACAGCGATTTCCCTTCGGGTGCCCGCTTACGGGAACTTAAAAACAAACGAAAAGTCTAAATCGTAAATCCTGAAAGTGTCCGCGGCCGCTTACGAGAATGTGTAAATACAAAGTTTTAATGGGAGTTCAAACGGGGTTTTGTAAAGGCGTTTGTAAAGAGAGCTTCCAATGTATATACAATATATGATGCATGAGGTATAGTTCTTATACCTTAGTTTGTAGACTTTAATTTTCCTTTCCAATAAAGAGTGTACAAAGTAAAGCTACGTTAGAAAAAAGTGCTTTAACCTAGAATAAACATTAAATTGTAAATGAATAATTAATAATCAGATTAAATTAAAAACATCTTAAGTCAGTTTCAGATGTCTATATCTTTTTTCTCTCCCTTGATTTAATTTCACAAATCAAATGCTTTACTAACAAAGGTTATTAAATATCAAAATGAAAAGCTACGTATCAGCTCATACGGATCTTGGGTACCTGAACTCAATTTGTGAAAACTTCGATTCCAACTATCTACTGATGTTACCCTAAACTTAAAGAAAACGTTCTGCAAGCAGTTTTATAAACTTTTTGTAGAGAAAATTAATACAATGAGAAGCAATTGCGATTAAATCATGGAGGAAACACTCTCCTGAAGTTGCTGACAATTGGGTTCACTGCAACCAGAACAACTATAAAATCACTCGAGATAACAAGCCAAGACAATTTTATTTCAAATTGCTGCACAGGATACTAGTTACTGATAAGGAACTCAAATACTTTGTGTTTGTTTGTGATTGTGTGAAGTGTGTTATGTGAGGCGAGAACGACTCTATTGAACATGCATTCCTTGAATGTCAATCTTTCCTGGAATTATGTGCCGAATCCCTTCAATAATTTAATAACTTACACCAAACTAATTTCAGTCTTACCCCGCTACAGGTTTTTTCAATTCAGTTACCAACTTGACCCAACCACCATGACCTTTATGTATAAAATTAGCCTTTATGTATAAAATAAGCCTTTATGTATAAAATTAGCTTAGCTAAGCTTATGTATAAAATCCACAATAACCTGACTCCAGACGCTATGTCAGCTATTATTAAGAACAACGATAACATCAAGCGATATCAACTGAGGAAGAAACTGAAAATTGATGTCCCTCGTTTTAACACCAACTACATGAGGAACTCTGTAGCTCGTAGCGGAGCAATACTTTGGAACACGTTGGTTCCTCAACTCAATGAAGATATAGACAATGTTAAGAAATACAGTATGCGATTATGGCAAGACGGTCAAAGACTCTGCTACACCTAGATTTCGACTGTATCTCCCCTCAAACATTAACCAGAAGGGAGGAAGATTTTAAGTATAATTAGTGTTAATAATTAGTCGATACTAGAGTACCACCTTGTCATGACTTTAGAATTTTAAGCTTTTACCGTTTTAGACTTGTATGTAGTAAGTAGCTATATGATTTTAGCTGGTGCAATTATTTAGACACGACCCCACAAGCGAAGCGTCGCTTTAATACTTATCGTGTATAAATAAAGATTATTGATTGATTGATTGATTGATTGATTGATTGACCAGCCTTTCTAACTGAAACAAACAAAGGATTTGCGTCTTCTTCTGTCAGATATGCAAAGCAGTACCGTTATGCGTGTAAAACAATGCAAAAGACTGAGTAGACACCTCTGAATTTATATCCAAACTCATTATTCAGCTTAAAATAGACAAATGGCTTGACGTGACTACGTTAACCTCCCCCTAGCTTTATACACACGTAGGCCATGGCAAGACAGGAGCATTATCCGATATCTATGTTGTAACACTTTTTCTACGTGCCCAATAACTTAATTTGTAATTTGTTATAACATGTTCAGTTTGTTCAATAAATTAACTAATTACTATAAAAGAAAAAAAAATCCCGAACAGCACTATACTGTATTTCACCCAATTCAAAATGGCGGCCAACAGGGACTGTAAATGAAGAGCATCATTAGATACTCGTCAAGCAAAGTTTGCACTCTTTGCAAGATAACATTGCCCTTCATTATGCCGGGGGGTGGGGAAAAAGGGGAGTTTGAAAAGTTTTTCTTACACCCTTGTTACTCTCGCCATCACTAGAAGATCCTAAGATTCCCGATCGAGTCGCACGATTATGTGCGCCACTGCGATCAGGCTGTATTTTTGTTTCACTTCGTAAACCATTCCGGATCGATGCATGAAAGGATGATCAGAGCACGTCTAAAATCTGGTTAGGTTTGACGAAATATAGCGATTGCAGACAGTCTATACCCTAAGCCAACCTAACGTTCTCTAAGGAACTTCAGAGGAAAGTGCTTTTTACAATAACTGTCCAAATTCTTGCGCGCTGATTGGCTCGTAGCTACTGTCTATAAAAGTACAGACAATAAAAATGACGTCAGATGTAACGCGCGCGCTTTCTCAACGAGAAAAAAAAAAAAAACAATTCCGCTCGTACTTTTTCCATATTATTGTAAAAAACAAATCGACGGCAGTTTTCTATGGTCTATACTCTTATAGACCATAAAATGACGCCATAAAATGTCCAAAACTTGGCAATGAAACCACTCGCCTGCGGCTCGTGGTTCCACTTGAGTTTTGAACATTTTTTGACGTCATTTTATGGTCTATAAGAGCGATAGACCATAGAAAACTGCCGTCGATTTGTTAAGGTGATTCCATCGAAAGAACGTTTGTAATGAGAATTTTTTGAAAATCTCTACAGATGTTAAGTACATCTAGTACATCAGAAAAATAAAATAAAAAGAGGGGGTCACCGTGCTTGTTTTCACCCTAGAGGGCTGTAGTATCTCACTATTTTCTGGGCATGTGACCTCAATATTAAAAGAGCTAGTCTTCAGTGAGAAGTGTCCACTACTTCCAGAAAGTTAGTACTGACAATGAAATACTAGCATTTTTTCTTATAACAGTACTGTAACTTTGTAGTAAAACGCCATAAAGTGGCTAAATAACTTAATCCCATGGCATAATAGGGGACATTCGAGCGGTTGTAAGCTTCCCGCGAAACGTCCAAAATTGATCGTAGTAGTGATTCCACAAAAGTTTTCGAAATTGAATAATGAAAAATTATTGAAACTGGCATATAACTTAGAGAGTCGTATTTTCTTTAATTTCGTTGAATAAAAAATGGGGGTCACCGTGCTCGTTTAGAAGAAAAGGACCATTTATTTTCCTGCCGAGCTTAACCTCAAGGAAATTCAGCAAAGTTGTGCGTGCGCGCGCTCGTGCGCGCGCTAAATGACGCGAAAAATTATGCGCAGCAAGGATGCGCAATGCAATTCAGTGGAATCACCTTAAATGGAAACCAGCTTGCTTTGGTAGCCTGTGCAACCCTCAGAGAGGAATGGAAACGATAAGCTTGGGGACCAAGCCACGCTTAGTAGCCACGCATGTTCATTCCTTCCGGCATTTCTGAAGTTTTGGACGCTTTGTGTATTTCTGTGCCAGAAAATCCATCTTTTGAAATATCCTTCTTCGTATTATGCAGATTACTGTAAAACAATTACATGGCCAAGAAGTCAGACTAGAGGTAAGTTGTTGTCGTGATTAAATACGATTTGCAACATGCGACAGTCGAGTGATTTCCGGTTTGTGCCGAAAATGAAATCTCGTCATTCTGTGCGTTCTTGATACATGTAGGTTTCCGAAAGCGACCAGATCACGTTGGTAAAAAGACTAGTCTCTGAGAAACTTAACATTCCTGTATCCCAGCAGAGGTTGGTTTTCAAGGGGAAAACATTAGCAGGTATTAAAATGCTTACATACATGTTTCAGCTTAATACTTTTGTCACATAGTCCTGAAGGGGGATCTAGGAAGAGGGGTTGGAGGGGGGGAGGGGGGGAATTCAATCAAAGCTCGGATGGGATGTGCTACTAAGGCTATCAAACCCTGACACAGTTTACGATAACTATTTCGGAATAATCTGTTAATCACTTGAATTGAAAAACAACACTGGAAATCTGTTGCAAATTTCATAAACAAATGCATCATAGTAAACAAGATGCATTCAGTTTGGCAAGCATCAAACACTAAATGTCAAGCATGTTATAAATGGCTTTGGATAGAACAGGAATTGTTTTAAGGGCATGTTTTAAAATATTGAAATTTTATAGTTATCGCAGTGCCAATATTATAAATTAAAGTAGTTAGCACAGCTGACAGTCAGTCTGTAGAGTATGGCAAAACTTGATGAGCTCTTGCCATGCAGAGGCATTTTCTGAAAGAAACAAGAAGAGGCTTTCTCTGAAACTTGCGCGTGCATCTTACATGGACCATGCTCTTAACTTCAGACTGGACTCTTAGGAAAACCACATTTGTACATGGTCGTGATATCTTGAATAAATAAAGCTTATGATGATGACGATGTGTTCCTACACTAAATTTGAGCACTCTATTTCCGACAATGATCCGTGGTTGCAACGTCAGAGATATGGTTGGACTGCCAAAAATGTTGGGGAAATGGGGAAAATCTTTTGTGGCATATTTCTTGGTAACTTAAAGACAAAAGGCCAAGTCAAGTACCTATACTAACCCTAGTTATGAATCAAGGTTGAAAACCCATACCGTATTGGGCGGAAGATCCCTATAGTATAGACTGATTCTGAAAGTACCCCTCGCCCTGGGCCTAGTGAGATCAATTTTCTCCGTTTTTCTGCTTGCCCTGACAATTGTGTTATTCAGATGAAGGTCTTTGCCACCAAAACGAGAAAAATGTTTTATGCTAAACAGTTTGTTCAGAGAATGCAAACTGAGTTTCTTGACTTTGTCTTTTTTATTTTATTGTCTTACTTTATAATGCAGATTTATTCAGAAAGAGAAATTTAAAAACAAAACAAAGGAAGATGAAATGGCGAGGAAACCTAGAGGAAACACAAGGCTTATGAAAAATTAGGTTTCCTCTCAAGATTCACAATTGAATGGCCTACCACGAAATGTGGTAAAAAATTGCTAAACTACTTTAAAAAAATTTGCAATCACTTCATTGAAATAAGCTGTACAAAATGTGTTCTGTCTTTCTACACCTTTGTAGCACAAATAGAATGATTTTGTGTTGTTTACATGTAATTAAAACCATACAGCATAAAGTTATATATAGGGAGAAGGAAGGAGTGATCTCAAGGTCATCAATCAAAAGTAGCTCAATTTTTCATACAAAAAGAGCATGTATTTGCCTGTTCACTGAAATCACAGAGTAAAAACTTAAGATTCCCTTTCTGCAATCCAGTTTGTGTCTTTTCTTGCAATAATCCTTTTTGGGAAATAATTGACCATTTTCTATGTAGTGTCTACAGTTGTAGTCTTTGTTTAGTGTAGTGTTTTGTTGTGTGGAAGTAGATGTAAATGTAAACTACCTTGTGTCTTTACCAAATAAGTTGCATGAAGAGATCAAGCACGTATGAATAGCAATAGGCCATTTCCGAGTTAAGTTTTAAGTTTTTTTATTTAAGTTAAATAATTGATTATCCCCCGTCACCCAACCCACCGAAAGTTAGTGTTACACTGATGCTGAATCCAACATTGTTAAGGGGTTTGTGAAATAATTCATTGTTGTCTAAGATACTTAAAAATAATCTTAAAATAAAATCATTGATACTGGTCTGGACAGTTCGGTTCTTTGTTAAGTTTTAAGTTTTTTTTATTTAAGTTAAATAATTGATTATCCCCCGCCACCCAACTCACCAAAATTTAGTGTTACACTGATGTGGAATCCAACGCTGTTAAGGGGTTTGTGGAATAATTCATTGTTGTCTAGGATACTTAAAAATAATCTTAAAATAAAATCATTGATACTGGTCTGCGCAATTCTGTTCTTTATTGCAGCTTCTAGTACATTAATTTTTTATTTTTTTCTCAGCCTAGTCTTTATTGTTATTTGCTAGATTCTTCCATTTTGAGTGAGCATCAGATCACTGATGGAAGCAAACTCCACCTGTCCATTAGAAAGCAAGGTGATGGAGCTTCTACATGTAGCAGTGAAGATCCTAATGAGTTCTTTGTTCAGCTGAGAGATTTCCTCCGAGGACACTTCAGCTCTCAGGATACTGAAAAAGTGATGGCCAAATTCAAGGAGGTTTGATATCATTTATTGTTATTATAATACCATTTTTTTGTTCAGTATCTCAGAAACACGTGAAGAGAAGAACTATTTCTGGACTGTTTAGATGTAGAGGCAGGGAAAAATGAATGTCTCTTGAATAATAAATAAATGGATAATAATTATTGTGCAGACTCTGTTTGTCCCCACGTTTTTAGCCACGAAAGTGTCAAGGCATTGTATGGATACCCATTAAAAAAAAAAAGTTACTTCTTCTTTGATGAGGGTAATCTTTAACGAGGATGCCAACATCACAAATTTAAAGTGGTTTACAGAAGGGTCCTTTGAAAAATTACCGAGAATCTTTAACAGGAAACAAGCTCCTTGGACATCCAATTTTCAATTTCTGGCTGAAAGTCTGTTGGTAAACCCCATTCCTTAAACTTATTGACTGCAGATGTGAGCATGTCCTTGTCTGGCTGCTGTTAATATCATGACCAACACTCGCCATGAAATAACACATCCAAGTTAACTATCCTGCTCAGCTGCCCTAACCTCTTGCATGCCTTTTCAAAATCTTAACGAAACCTCTGCCTTGTGGATGGTCGAAATTTATACAGCTCCCATTTTAAAAGGCATGAAAAAACAAACACAAAAATGACTGAAAGCTTTTCATGTTGCTTAATATATAAAATTGCAAGCTTCAAGCAAACAGAATCTTAAGTCTTAAGGCCAACATCTTTTGCCTAGTAAGTTCAAATATAGCTGCGTGGTGTCCTTATTGCATACACTCACCATGACTATACTTCCTTCAGCCAAAGCAGTTTAGTGATTTATCCTTTTGCTTAAGATTTGATCTTCCATATGATTGGTTACTAGTTACACCTTACATGGGCCATTACATAGAATTCACCACTTTCTAAAGAGAGAATTACAGTTATAACTAGAAATATGTGACTCGCAAAACCTCGCGAAGCTGGGGCTGGGTGGAAAACCCTCTTTACTCGAAATGTAGCATCAAATGAGGAGATTAAAAGGGGCATGGGAATTTTTTTATGAGCATGGTCCTTTCGTAGTTCCACAGGCTAGTTTGCGGTTGAAAATCTATTTCTGACGCGACGTAATGTACAACGGGCGTGCAGCGCTGTCGTGTTCGATGAATTTATTTCCCACGGAAAATTATTTTACCGCGGCCACAAACGTGTAATTTCTTCAATGCAATCTTTCACAAAAAAGATTTCTAAAAGAAAGGGAAAATATTCTGGAGAGATAGTTCTGTATCCAGTGAATATTGATGAACATTGCCGTTGAAATTTGATCATGCACGCATATTTTTTCCGATGCATGCAAATTTTTTTCAGACGACGCCAGACAGTCTGACGTCATTCATACTTTGTTTGCGCACTGTTGCCAGGCAACAGCACGGACACCTTCACGGAAATATATAAACATATAAATATATGTTCAGCTCGAATTCGCATGGCTTAGCTCCCGAGTGCGGCCTTCGGCCCGACAAATTTATTAACCTCGCTACGCTCGGGCCTTTGGCCCTCGCTTCGCGAGGAATAATTATTGCAGTTAAGAGAAATTAATTATTATCTACCTTCAGTTAGAAACTGTTAGTCTAATACCACACAGCATAAATGAAATATTTTTACCGTTATGTAATAATCATGATTATATTTTTAATTGTAAACAGGACTTCAAGATGTGGGTGTGGTCTCTCAGCCTTGACGACATTGAAAGAATGGCAGCCCTTCATATGAATGAGTCATCAAATTCTCATTAATATATCACCTGACCCACTCCACCCCCAGCAAGTTTGATAGTCCTGCATCAGGAGTCAAAGCTTGGTGACTACCTAGGTTAAATTTAGCTGCTCAAGTTGAAGCAAGTTGTTTGTTGGAGAGTGAGAAAAAAAAAGATTCCACCATATTACATGTGACTTTTTTACTTCTTGACTGAAACCTCAGAACATCAGATATAGTGTAGTACAACTATTGAATTTAAGTGTCAAAGTACATTTTTGGAGAATCTGAAACAAGATTAATTGTCCAGATGTTACGGCTCTTCACAAGCAAAACAGTGAGAATTACCTAGTTTGAAATGGAACATTTCCTCTGACATCCTGAGCCCTCTGAGCAGATGTTTCCAGGGGTCATCACAATTTTTTTTTTCTTCAGTCACATTTTTTTTTCTTCTGTAATGCTTACAGTCAGTCTACATCATGCGTGACCAGTTTTTCCAAGAATGAAATGAACATTCAAATTTCTTTTTGTAATGTCCGGTATTTGAATGGAATCTTGAAAAATCTTTATGAAAATGATGCTTTAACTGAACAATAAATTTCAAAACAGTTGGGAAACGATTGTTAGTTTTGACTACCGAATGCTCTACTGTAAAGATAAATTCATAGCTTTATACCGTCAAAAGACTAGCTTGGGGTAATTTCTGAAATCTTGCCAGCGATGTTCAAAACTGACGTGTACATTTCAAAACTCCGTTCAAATTTCAAAAATACCGGTCACACGTGACGTGGATTGACTGTAAATGGGTGACAATTTCCATTTCCAAAGACTACCAAATCATAAGCTGCTTTCTTGATCAACAAGCTTCGACTTTATAGTTACACTTTCTTACTTTCTGGGTCTCTCTAACAAAGTACACTGGAAGTGAAAATGCTAGGTTAGAATGATTCCTCTGGTCTAGAATTTATTAGTGATGTCTAGGACTTATTTTAAATTTTTTCTTTGAAATGACTTTGCAAACGTTTTGAGAGGCTGCCAGGTTCTCCCACAAATTTGTTCTTGGAAATTTGCCTTGCTGTCATCAATATTTTGCAAACCATCTTTTTTTATTTCTTACCATTTTATTCTTGTTAATTTGCTATAAAATTGCAAAGTTAATAAGACAAATTAATAAATGTACTAGATATAATGGGACTTTATAGTTTGAAACAAGAAAAAAATATATCAAAAATAAAGCTTTAAGATTGAAATAAGAAAGAAGTCATTTGTTATTTTAGACCTTAATAGCAGGCCTGTAGTCTGTAATGACTTTTAAAAATTAACCAGAACAAGAAATAGTGAGAAAAAACCGTTAGCTTGTGAGGGGTTAAAAGGAATTGGACCTGCACCCACAGAAATGATCCCTTTTGGGACTCCTTGCCAATATTCTGCAGATAACCCCCACAGGGGTAAGGGTGCAGCATATTTGGATGTGATTTTTTTAACCTTTTTGGTCTTGAAGAGAATGTGTATCAATTTAATTAGGATAAAGTCTGAAAACAGATATCGATGTGAGATTCAGGGCTGGAGTATGGTAGATTACTTTTTATCTAAAAATGAGTGGAAAACCAAATATTTTGCTGTGAAAATGTGAGCTTACAAGCAAGAGCAGGTCACACAATTGTCTCAAAGTTTTTTTGTGGGGGTACCATGCCCCCTCTCCCCTCCCAGGCTTGATAGTCACTGTTTTCCTGTTTATATGACACCTGGCCATCGGGGGGGTGGGGCGAGGGGGATGCAGAATTTGGTGCACTTTGGTGAATTTGGTGAATTTGGTGATGCCTTGTGTCTAAAAATCCATTCCAGTCAAAGATTTGTAAGACTGTTGATATGACCCTCTCCCCTTCACCTGCTCTGTAAAAGCAAAGCATAAATTGTCATGTGTATTCAGAAGTTTCTTCTTACACCAATCTGTTTAATCTGTATTTACATTAATTCTTTCATATAAATTCATATAAACTAAAAGCAAACCAAACAAGCACATACAATTCAAGAAGGAAAAGAAGTATTGGTTTGTCATGTGTTCAAAGAAATTATTGACTAAAATAAAGATTGATTGGGAAAATGATAAACAAGTTCGTTATAGCACTCCAATTTATAGGTCTTGTATATTCAGTAATATTGAAACCTGGTGAGTCAATCCTGAAATAAACATTGTTACAAACATGGAAATTCTTTTTGATTTTTGTGATTCAACATTATTTTGACAAAAATAATACCTGTTTTAAGGGTTTTGTCTGCTCGAATTTTTCAGCTGCCAAAATAAAATGAAAAAATTACGGATGCGATAATTGATTATAAACCCCTAGGGTGATATTATGGTTATTATTTTGCATGAAGGGTCAAATATAAAAAATGGTAAAGGATTTTTTTTCATAAAATGGTTTTGTGGTTTACACATCCCACCTGAACTCATATTTGTAACAAATTGTAAATACTCTGTGTACACGTAATAAAAAAGCGACATTTGCGGCTTTTTCCTTGCTTTCAATACCGTCCCTTGAATGCATGCATAATTTATTGTCTACAAATCAAGTGAAAAAAGGAAACTTTCAGCGGAGGAGGTTGAAACAAGATTCAAGGCCATTTTCGTGATATTTCGGTGAATCTTTTATTATCCTTGCTAAAGGCGATGCGTTTAAAGAATATTGTTGGTTCATTTAACGAAAAATAAATGAATTTTGTCAGGAATTAAGAAAGAAATAAACAAAAATCATGTAAATTTATGCAAAGTTAACCAGTGTTACATTTGAACTACCGCTGCTATTGGTCAAAACTAACAATACTTTGTGTTTCTCGGCTTCTGATTGGTGAAAATGATAGCTGTCTGTTTTGATTGACGTGTGATCTCTGCGTGTGGAAGTTGTCCTCTCGGAGCTCGTTTGTGAGTGGTGAAGAAGACGGACGCGGTAGCCACTCGTATGCGATCTGTAACTCGCGTTTTCGTTGGCTGTTCTAACTCAAACGAAACACCGGCCAGCCAACAAAAAATCGACAAAGGTTTGTTTTACCTTCACGCCCTCCACCAATAACATTTCTTGCCTTTGAGATTGCACGTTTTTGACTCGGAAGTTTTCGAATCGTTTCGATATTTACCGCTCGTGTCTCGCGGTTTCATTTTGTCGGCGAAAAATTCTTTCTTCAAGTTGTTTACAAGGAATTTTCCGGACGTTTTACTCAGTCAAAGGCCCCGTGGGCTTATTTTATTTTGAAGGCGACGGTTTAGAGCCACTTAGCGGCGAATTCTAGGTTCACTTTTTACTTTCTTGTTTTCGAAATGGCTTTAGTGAGTTGGCTACGAACTGACAGATGCAGATGGAAGGCGTGGAGGAGCAGAGAAATGAAAACACAGATGGGCTAGCACAGCCAGACGGCCAAACTGGTTATCCGCAAGCTGGACTAGCAACTTACACCCAAGCAAGCACAGTCCCCAATGGACACGGCACTGAACAAGTCAGCATAAGGGGAGTTCAACAAGTCATTGAAAACCGACCCGAAGTACAAAACGAAACTCACGTTGGATTAGCGGACGATCGAGGTCACCTCTCTATTTCTAACGTGCCAGGTGGTGTGCAAGTCGCAGTTGTTCCTTCAACAGATGATGTTGGTGTTGTCGATGGAAGTTTAGCAAACGCTGCTTCGGCCGTGGAACGAACAGACGATGGGACTCATACGGTTGTCACCGCCATGCCCGCTGAATACGGTATACCCGGAGCTTTACAAACACAGTACGTTCTTCATGAGGATCACGAGGGTAAGAGAAATATTAAGATTTGTTTTACATTTTCACGTGGTGGTTTTTATCGTGATTGCATGTTAACTGTCATTTAATGCAGCACGCCTGTCCCGGAATATGTCGATTTCATAAGCACATGCCACTTGCAGCTGTACAATGGAGTCGTTTCTGTCATTTAATTCTGTACGAAACGTCCTCGAAATATAGCAAGAGCTGTGTACAAAATGTGTTCAGGATCGGTCATTTCCGCGTTGTTAATTTTGCCTTCACGGTCAGCAGTTGTACAATCCTCAGGGAGGGGGAGGGGGTGAGGCTAGTAGTCGTTAAACAATGGAAAGAATTTGTTTGATAAATACCAGCCCTGTCATACCCAGCAAGCAGAAGTGTCTCCTTCGCTCTTCCTAGATCGAAGGACTCTGCTCGCAGGGTAGCCCTGTCATAAGTCAAGTTTTGTTAATTTTATTTTCACACTATAACTGTAAGAAGTATTTTACAAAAGAAGCAAGGGGGTAGTACAAGTATTTAAAGTCTGGCTTCTGTTGCTCCCATTGTCAAGACAGTTGCATTGCTTCCTACCAAATTACCTTACCACAAAACTACAGCCAAAACATAGTGGACTGTGATTTGTTTTAGCAGGATCATGCCTCCTAACACAGAGATATTTTTGGGAGTTTATGACTATGCGGGAAAAGCAGATCAGCTTGGCGAGAGCCCGGGGGGGGGGGGGGGGGTACTTCCTTATAAGAGGCTAATGGGGATGTGCCGCAGGATGGGGTCGCATTTTCACGTCTGGATTGACTAGAATGGGGTTGCATTTTCAATAGAGGTACTAGAATGGGGTCTCACATTTTCGGATTTTTGGGGTAAGAAAATTCTATTAAGTAAGGATTCAAAATGGTCTCGGTTAAAAAGTTCAGAAAGTTGTTGTTTAGTAAATGTAACAATCACCTCGCATTACATTCCGTTCTTGAAAGTAGATGCATAAATAGAAAGTGACTTAGTTGGGATCGGGAAAATTACATTTTCCCAAAAAGTGACTAAGATGGGGTCTATAACTGGCCATAAAATAGAATATAATGGGGTAGGGGCTCTGAGAGGCCAGCGGCACATACCCAGCAAAACTGAACCCAAGTACCCCCCGGGGGCGAGAGCTACTAATTGAATCTAAAAAGACAATTGGGGGTTATCATGGATGTATTTTTCAGGGATAATTATGCAACAATAACTAAAAAAAAAAACTCTAAAACACATAACAATGATGGTATTTTTTTCACATTGAAGCTTAATTACCTCTCAAAAATGTGTTACCCCAATTTTCTTTTTGCATTTCAACAGCCCTTGCTAAGTTCTCCTTTTCCTGCATAGTCTTACACCGCATTAAGAAACCCACGTTTCTCAGACCAGCCCAAAATGCGCAGAATGTATGCTCAGTGGCAAAACCTGGAGGCACCGTCCTTAAAGGGGAAGTATCACAAAAATTTGCTGTCATGATTTCAAAACCCAAAAATGTTTGACTGTCAGCAGAAACAACAAAATAATTGTCAAGTTTGTTAAAAATTATCACCCCAGTACAATAAAACTGTCGATTAGTGCCTCTGGCCAGAGACAGAGTAGGCCGGTTTGAATTGAAACTTGAAAAATATTAGGCTCTTTTTCAAGTTCTCGCATTTTTGTTTCCAAAATGCGCTAGAACAGATCACAAGTTGTTTCTTTCAAGACTTGTGTTTATTTTGTTGCTCTCGTCTTTCTAGAATTATTTGGCAGGTGATTGAAGGTCTTATTTCATCATTTTTAACAAAAGATATCAATAACCCCATGATACTTCCGCTTTAAGTTAATGGGACATTTTAGTGGGAAGGGTGGGGTGGGAGAGGGAGAGTGTAACTTGTTTGGCAGTGTTCAATGTACAGTGTAGTTATGAATGTGGAGCAACTCGACTCCATGGGACAGGGTGTGAGTTTACAGTAGGGCGAGGTAACTGGTTACATTTTAACAGTTTATCTTTGTTTGTTTGTTACATTTTTACAATTTTTTTTGTTTGTTTGTTTTGATCTTTACAGTTTTGATCTTTGTTTGAAGTAGTAAACCAAGATAATTAACCCATCAAGCCCCAAGATCAATTTATGCACAATCTCATAACTACTCTCCTTGTAATAATACTAGCAAGGAGAACTTGTTAAACTCCAAGACATTTTTATCTTAGTTCATGTGATCATTTCCTATTTTCTTGTAACTTCTGGGTTTAGTGAAGCGGTGATACATGTATTTGCACCGTGCATGTAAAGAGAAGCTTCATGTCGATCATTAGACTGTGACTGCAGGCTGCAGCACATGTTCATACATTAAATTTGTTTTTGGAACAAGCAATGCAGAAATCAAAGATTGTGTCATTCTTGTGGAACTGTGAGCTATGTAACTGCTATCATTGTAGACTTAACCTGTAGATTGTAGATTTCTTGCTTTCTTCACTTTAAGTACTCTAGGTATAAATCAAATTACCCTTTGCAATACTTCCATTTCATACCGGATATCATATACACCTTCCCTTTAAATACCTTTTACTTTCAAATGTTTCAATTCTGTACAGTAACTTGAAAATATGTTTCAATAGTTATTTAGCTCAAATCACAGCCATCTTCTTGTTACATACATAGTGTATTCAATACATGTTTTTGTTGTAATTAATAATTAATCGCCCTTTCTGTGGTGATCTATTATTTTGTGATAAAAATTTAATGTACTTGTCTTTGTACATGGTAATCTTTTTCCTGTATTATATTCCCTATATATGTAGAATGAATTAAATAAATATTTGCCTGCTTTGTTAGTGCACTTTAAGTGTAATTCCTTCTTCCAATAATATTTTATCTTCCTTGTAAATTCTCTAAATATATTCATTTGCCATTTTAGCTTTTAGTGAGTTTGCCTATTATTAATAACATTTATCAAAATTGAGCTTCTAGAAAAACTCAGTACCTGAAAAAAGAAAATTATTTTTGCAAGGTTGTGTGAAGGTTTTGTGGAATTAGCACTTCATGTTCAGCAGACATTTTGAATAATGTATAATGTCCAAAAAAATAAGACGATAATGTTTTGAACAAGTGTAGTTCATCCTTGGAGATCCAATCAGAATTCTCTATTCCAATGAATAATTTGTTTTGATCAGATAAAATCTCAGGGATACAATTTTCTTGTTCTTAATTGTGTAATTAGGATAGGCTTATTAAATTTTCAAAGGAAAAGAGAAAGTAAGCACATTCTAAAGGTAGCCATGAACATGAATATGGGGTATGCCAGTGGCTATCCGATGATGCCGTACGATCCCAGTTTTTCCCCACCATTCAACCCTTATTCGTTTCCGAAAGGTTGGTCTTGATTTGCTTTTTAGTGGCTTGTGGCTGGGTTTAATGCTGTGTAGGAGTTGTATAGCAAGGTGAAACAAGAGTTAGGTGATTGGCTGTTGTGTTTGATGAATTTGTCTTGGTTCACCAATAATTCAAAGAACCCTTTGCACACTTCCAATCATGTCTTAATGGAATTTACCTTCTAAAAGGTTTTTCGGTGAAAAGGGAGAATTTCCGCTCTGTCCAATGGTTGCTGAAAATCACTGGCAGTTCCCAATCATTTTCAAGTGTAGTTTTGTGGCATTCATTGTGTGGAAAATCTTGTCAGAAAACTTGCCCCTGATTTGAAGAGCTATACAGCTCTGGTTTTTGAGATTACAGCTCTGTTTTGCGTTGGTCGAAACAGTTTTATTTTTGTGAATCAATTGGTAGATGTGCCAACACATTTTCAATAAAGTGTGTTCATTCATTTGTAGATTTGTTTGAGTTATAAATTATTTTCATTTACTCTGAATTTCTAGAAATAAGAATGAATGTTGGTATAACAGTACATGTACCTTTGGTTAATTTTGTTTTCATTGTTGAAGGAGTTCTACAATCATGTACTTTGTACATGTTTCTCCATTTTGTGCTGTTAAAATATTTTAGTTCATTTGTAATTATAGTGGCATTTGCTATATGCAGGTAAATGATTTCAAATGAAAGATGAAAAAGATGAAGTACTGTCTTGTAAACAAAATTATATTTGAACCTATTAGATACAGTGTGATAGGAAACCTTCTTATGACTAAGTTCCTTTTGCATGTAGAACACTGTATCCCATGCATACTGTATACATTTTAGCAATCTGTGTGCATGTCCTCCTGTGACTTTCCAAAGAGTTTGGATGAATAGTCTTGCAAGTTCTTTAGAATGAGAAAAAATAACAATAATTATTTGTAGAAGATGCTGTGCTTCCATTCTTTATGATTAAGATTGGAGTTTGGTTTAAAATGAATAAAGAAACTGTCTCTACTCTGTTGTAGTTTTGGCAAAGAAAGGTTGTGGATCTGTTTTCAAATGATTTATTACATAATTACATAAAGCTTCCATGCATTTCATGCCTTTTATTTTTAACAGGAAATGAAGATGCTGGTATGCATGGTGATGTGGATGCTGACGAGAAAGAGAGAGATGATATCCTTCGAGAACAGGTACATGTACAGTAGTCATTAACCTTCATACATGTCGCAACATCCAAATTCTCTTCTGATCTCCATAATTTATGTTCCAGCTGTAGTGTTGTAGTTGGGAGATACGTTTCTTTGGTGGCCAATCCCTTTTTTTTTGTAGTAACAGAAAATATCTAGACCTTCGCCCCATGGATGGGGTCAACCTCGTCCCCATGGTCTTTGCGATATTTGAAATATGATGGTACAGAGAAGACTCTGGAACATGCTGCAAAAATACTCCACAGAATTAAGTACAATGCTATTTCATGTACATCACGTACATCAGTACAATGCTATTTTTGTTACTTATCTCTCGACTCTCTCCCTCTTTCTCTCCCAAGTCTTGAGTGTAATACATTGTATAAGACTCCAGTAATGGTTATTTTCAAACCATTGATTTTGCCTTTCTGTTTCGTAGGATCGATTCTTGCCAATTGCAAATGTGGCCAGAATAATGAAAAAATCCATTCCCAAAACTGGAAAGGTAATGTAACTGATGCAAAACTTACATTAAAATACCATGGACATCTGGACAGAGCAAAATAATTATTGCTCTGGACTCAATTTTTTTTTGCCTGATAACAAACATTCTGTCATGCAACATGGCCAAGTAATATCAGGGTTGACATCTGAAGGCCCCAGATTCATGTCTCCTCTCTTCTCACAAACGGGATTTGTACTGTAGTATACAACTTAACATGTAATTATTCCTGTGTTTGACTCTTTAAAGCACGTTGACCATAGGCAATCACTCTCAATCTTGTTGTGTGGGATTTCTTAAATGTTTAGGGTCTTGCGTGTACACTCAATTGTATGTACAGTATTATTGTAGAGACAGTACTAGGTTTGCTAGTTAATACAGGTACGTTCATCCTGATATGTGCATCAATTGTAATTTTTAATACAGTTTGATGTGGGAATAATAATTATTCCGTATGTAACAGTTATTTTTCTCTGTAACTGCCAGAATGGGATCCTTAGATTAGAAACTAATTTGCTGGTGTTTTATGTTTTATTTTAGATTGCAAAGGATGCCAAGGAATGTGTTCAGGAATGTGTGTCAGAGTTTATCAGTTTCATAACTAGCGAGTATCCTTTAGATAACAAAAAAGAAACCTAGTCACATTAGTCAGTAAATGATGATTATCCAGGTGACTCTGATGGCAACTTGTGCTCAGGTCGTCATCAGTCAATATCATCCCAAACAGTCACTCACCTGGGTGGTGATCATATTATTTTTTCCAAAATAATTATGATATCATGCTTTGGTTCAAACCATGTACCAAAAGAGAAAAAAAAAATGAATGACTTTTTGTTCAAGTACAAAATTTGTTAAAGCACACTTGGATTCAAAAGAAACTGTTTCAAAGAGCTAATTACCAAATTGGAAGCCAGAGTACAAAGTACATGAACATTTGCCAACCTGTCACCATTTGTGGCCTGCAGCTGTAATATACTGTACACTACCCATTATAATTAAAAATTAATAGGCACCGGCATATTCCTATTGGGTCAATATGTGCTGTCTTTGTAAAAACATCATTTTGACAGTTCCTGCCAGAACAATTTCCTTTCTTTTACAGTGTGAATATCCCTCAGTCATATGTTTTGCTGTCAGTCCTTAACTGAAAAACAGGGCAAGTGAAAGATGTCATCAAGAGAAACGCAAGACAATCAATGGAGAAGATATTCTTTTTGCCATGCAAACGTTAGGATTTGATAATTATGTGGAACCCTTGAAACTTTATCTTCAAAAGTACAGAGAGGTAAGGCATGCAGAATAAAATATTAAATAATTAAGCATTCTTACCAATATTCAGTCAGGGCTCAAAGTTTATTTTTGGCTTTGGGAGCACCTGTGCTACCTGATATAAATTTCTAGGCACACTGACGAAATTTTAGGCGCACAGCTAAACCGTTTAGGAGCACGACTTTAAATACTGGTAGCACCAAAAAGAAAAATCAGAAGCTTCAGACATTTTATTAGTGATCGTTGATAATGGTGTCATAACGACACCAACACGTTGTTAATTTCTTTTTCTTATTTTTGCTTGCCGATCGTTAATCAGCACAGTAATCTTTTATTTCAATCGTGTGTTTGTTTCTTTCAGTCTCTTACTGTATGTTTGAGGTAGCAATAATACTGTTACATTTTTTTTTAATATTACACGGATCACCTGACTGAAATTGATTCATTTGGCTAATTTCTGTTGTCAAGGTTAGGTCGCCTTGATTTCTGTCCACTGTTTAACCACTTCACAACTGCTGGAGTTGGGTCAAATGTGTTGGAAGGCAGCGGCTGGCTGTTTGAGAACAAATTTTCTTTTTGTAAATGAGCATTTTGAAATTACTTTACATTGTTGACAGCGCGTTGACTTAACTGAGTTAAAATTCATTGTTTCACAGGAAATACGTAACACTTGTTCTTACATTGAAGAAAAAAAGTCTCTTAAACCAGATTGTTTAAACATTATCGACAAAGCGAACTAGATTGCGCGAGAAGCACGTGTTTCAGAAGGTTGCCTTCACTTGTATGTACGTGTCAGCAGTGGGGTAACATAACATATTAGAGTCGGGTAAAGTCTGGGGTGGGATGAAACACGGACAAAAAATTAACTTGGGGAAACAGCAAATAAAACACAAACTGATGTAAGAAAAACGGTGTAACTTTCTTATGTGGAACCTAATTGCATTACATCCACATTTGAATTTATTATTTTAAGCTTCTGTTTCGTGTTAATCAGGCAGAGTACACAAGAATTGTCAGACCTGTATGGAATCAAAGTGGCCCCGATTCAGGCGCACTGAACTTGGGCGTTTTTAGGCGCATGAGTGCGACCACATATAATTTTTTAGGCGCAAAATAAAAAATCTAGTCGCATATGCGACCAGCTGGTCGCTAACTTTGAGCCCTGTTCAGTTCAGAAAAATGCGAACATCATTACTGTTGATGATGTGTATAAAGATTTAGAGTTGCAGTATATCAAAATTTTGTCTGGATGTATTTCTTTGTTTATATCTCTAAAAAATGTATGTAACACGAAAACTTTAAAAACAAGAAGTGAGGCAGGTACTGTACAAAGCCAGAGTACTTGTTAAGTTCTTTTCTTTCACACCGAATTCTTATAAGTTTGTTTTCATTCAAAATGAACTTAGTGGAATTGTCAGAGAGCAAGAAATAAGTATTGTGTGCCTGCAGCTCTTACAAGTTTCTCTCCTTGTTTTCAAAGTTTCCTTGTAAAGTTTCTAGGATGCATGTGCACTGTGTTATAAAGTAAACAGCTTGGCAATAATTATTTCAACAATTTGTTTTATGAACTTGAGCACAGCAGTTTTTTTTATCTGTGGAGTTTTAGAAACACTGTCTTCACTTAGCCAGTAAGAAAAATTTTCTCAATGGTTGTATTGTTGTTTTTAGTCAATTAAAGGGGAGAAGTCAGCTCTGGTTTCAGAAGGAAGAGAGGGCGAAATGGAAGAAGACGAACATGCTGTCCATCAATTCCAAGTAGCAGCTGGTGTGTACAGTAATTCTTGTTTGTGTTATGCAGTTTAAGGTAATGTTTAAAAAACGAGCAGGAGTGTTTTATTGGGTTTGAAACCACGAAGCACAGCCAAGTGGTTTTAGACCCAATAAAACACGTGCTGTGAGTTTTTTTAACGGCTTCAAAAACATTCCTGGAAAAGTGTGTTAATGGAGTTCGTAACAATTATGCTTTGGTGAACGTTGGAAATTAGCATACGAGAAAAACACCACGTACTAATGAGGAGGAGGTTTATCGATATAAAGTCACTGCACGTGATGTATTATTGACCATTTGATAGGTTAATGGGTTTATGAATTATTAATGAGTTTTTGAATGCAAAAAGACAATTAAGCTCTGCACCACAGAAGGGTGCTGATCAGTAGGTTTCATGAGAATGATCATCATTTAGGAATGAATGCACAGGCTCATTAGTTTTGAATAATCTTGCACAGCACAATTATTAACTATTGCTGCAGAAAAGTATGCTTCAATAGGTAGGCTTCATTTGAATAGTAGTTAACACTATGGTACATTTGGTACACAGGCTAAAAACTGTTAATTTTTTAGAACCACCTTGTATGAAACCATCCTTTCTGTTTGAACGCTTTGTAGGTTTTTTCCAATTTAATTGCATAGACTTTTTTGACTAATCCTTTCATTTGAGCAAGTTGTTCACCATTGTGCAGTTCCAGAAAATATCCATACTCCCCCAACAGAAGGTCCTTTGTTTTGCACCCCCACTCCCCCTAGGAAATTTCCAAATTTGCTTCATACTTTGCTTCTAAAATTTTGACTTTTAAGACCCCCCTCCCCCTAGGAATTTCTAATGACCTTCCGTGGGGTGGGTATGGATTTTTTCTGGAAGTGCACATTGATAAGTATTGTATGTGTCTTCTCATTTTTCTCAGCAACACACCTTCACCCTTCAATGATTGGAACAGAGCAACCTGCAACAACCATTTACAGCAATGCACCATACCAAACAACGGTGAGTTTTGTTCACTACCATGAAAAAGGGCAGACTTTTGCAAGGTGCAACTTTACTTGCTCAATAAAATGTTGTCAGTCAAGAGGCAGTTTGAAGTCTCAAACATTTAATGATTTTCAAGTCACTATTATAAATAATTTTATGTATTGTTTCCCACTAAAAATAATCATTGCAACTTCAGCCATTAGCTTCTTTAAGAAACTAATGGCTTGTCTGTAGGAGCCATGTTGTCACTTATTCATTAATGTGAATAATTATGCAGTGTTAATTGCATAATTATAGGGTGTGAGATTGCAGGTCTGAGTGACAAGGTTTTTCTCCCGGCACCTTATCCCCCTCCCACCCTGTCCTGTACCCCTCCTGTGATTAGCCACTGTTATGCACCAGCTGACAGTGCTTCACTCTGGCCAATTCTAAACATTCACACGTGGTTGGAAATTAGGGTTGTTAATCTTGTCTGGCAAGGTGAACTTAAAATATATATGCATTGCTTTTGTGCACTCATAAATAGTAGCAATCTGTTGCTTGATGCTAATATTTGTCTGTTGTTATTTCTTTTAGATGCAGCAACCCTTGCACTTCCCATAATGACGCAAGTTTGGCATGCTGTTCATCAGCGTGAATATATATTGTACATAGAAACTCTGAGCAGATGAAAATACTCTTCATAAGAACTATTCCATTACACTTGCCAGTTATTTATTTGACTGAGATATTGGATGGCTTTGATGTGGGTCATTGTCTGAAAATCAAGTCAATTTTAACAGGAATACAGCTTGAGGAAACAGATGCTCTCTTACAGATTCATGCTGGCGTATTTGATTCTTGTTTAAAAGGGGGAGGAGGCTGGGCATGGGTTGGGGATTTGACAGCAATTTCTTGCCTGTAGTATGTACTTTAAACCATTTAATTATTAGATTTTCCAGCAAATTTTCAGTGATGTTTAGTGACCGTTTTGTCCATCCACATGTCCTGCCCATCCCATCCAAGCCCTCCCCCACCTCCACCCTCTGCATTTTCTGCCCTCTAAAGATTGAAAATTCCTGTTTTCTTGAAATAAATTTTTTCTCACAAGTACTAGTGATAGCCAGGGTCTACTGTATTGTCATGGATTTTGACATATACTCCGAAAAATGCATGGGAAACAACAACAAATGTTTCCTGCCTACCAAATCTACAAACCTCAAATTATATGAGAGAATTAATGTTCTGCTAGAATTTTTTGTCACCTTACCATAGATGAGTGTTTTTCTGGGAACAAAGTTTGAGCTGAAAAACATGGCTAATTTTCCAGGCTGATTATGACTGCACTGCACTGCTGGTATCAACATGTTTCCAGTTGCATCCAAGAGTATATTAGAGAGATATAAACAGAGCTGGGCTCTCGTACAATAACCATGGCAAACTATGTTCATACCAAATTGTAACCTGTCAACATAGCTTCCTCTAGTTGTTCCCAGTTGCAAGGGACGAGGAGTTGTAAGAGAGCTCCTCTAGAAGTTGAGGTTAGCAAGTGATGGGATTTATTTGGAGCCTTTATGAAATGCTGTATACATGTTCTAAGTAATGTTTTGGCTATGTCGCTACACAACTATAACTTTTTTTGTATAGCATCAGGAGTATTCTTGTCTGTTCATTATGTTATCATGCAAAGCTTCATATTGACGACTGAAAAAAACAGCTGTGTGTATTGGAGACTGAGGCAGGAGCTAGGAGACACTTGCAGTGCTTTTGGAAGTTTTCATGTAAACACGTCACCAAATACTGCCCAGTGTAGTAGAGCGTGATAATGATATATGTACTTGTGTAAATATACTATAATAGAAATTACAAAATAAGAGAGTGTATTTAACTTTGACGGTTTTAGTTCATTTTGCTGCTAGAACCTTTGGCAGCGCGTGGACAATTTTAAAAAGTGTTTAGTATCGGAGTAGAAGAAGTGGTAAATTATATAATAGATTTTACTGTTATGTTGTAGATGTTTATCATGAGTAGCAGAAATAAATGAACGATTTATATCTAACAGCTGTTAAGATGCTTCTTTTGATTGCCATAAGTGGTAGCTTTAGGTCCCGTTTATATGGAGAAAAGTTGTCCCGGGAAAGAGGGTCACCCTCCCAGCCGAGTCAACTTCATCGAACGTTTATATGAGAAAAAAGTTGAACCCTTTGCCCGAGCCAACGGCCCTCGTGCATGCTCTGATTGTCTCGCCTTGACGGAGTTGACCCGGCTGGGCGAGCCAAAGTGTTTATTTGGAGGAAAGTTGCCCCGGCTAGGAGGGTGACCCTATACCATCGAAAAAGGTCGCGGGTCACACTTCCAGCCGAGCCAACTTTCTTTTTTTCTCATGTAAACGGTTCGCCAAGTTTTGTAAGGAAAGGTAGGAAAAGTTAGCTCGCCCAGGGTAACACGGGTAGGCGGGTGACCCTTCTACCCGGGACAACTTTTCTCCATATAAACGGGGCCTTAGGATGTGCCGATACCGTGTTTTTCACATCGATCCGATACCATTACGATATTTACCGATAATTGGCATCTTTCGATACCGATACCGATGTCATCACACTCCAAAGGGCTCACTGATCCACATGCCAAATGTTCACACCATTGCCAAAGTAGTGCTCGGGCTATGACCACGGGTTGAAATACTTCCTTCGAGCATAATGCAACAGCACATACACAAACGGGAAAAATGCTGGTTTTCGGCACAAAACCCCGGGGGGGGGGGGGGGTTGGGGGGTACTTGGGTTCAGTTTTGCTGGGTATGTGCCGCTGGCCTCTCAGAGCCCCTGCCCCATTATAGTCTTATTTGTGGCCAGTTATAGACCCCATCTTAGTCACTTTTTGGGAAAATGTAATTTTCGCGATCCCAACTAAGTCACTTTCTATTTATGCATCTCCTTTCAAGAACGGAATGTAATGCGAGGTGATTGTTACATGTGATAAACAACAACTTTCGGAACTTTTTAACCGAGACCATTTTGAATCCCTACTTAATAGAATTTTCTCACCCCAAAAACCCGAAAATGTGCGACCCCATTCTAGTAACTATTGAAAATGCAACCACATTCTAGTCAATCCAGTCGTGAAAATGCGACCCCATCAAGCGGCACATCCCCATTAGCCGCTTACACCCTTATAAGGAAGTACCTTCCCCCCCGGGCACAAAAACGGCCATCAATATTCACGTAGTAGTCACGTGAGCGGTATCGAAAGGGATCGAACAGCCGATACTTTTCGCAAGTATCGATATTTTTCAAGGAGTATCTTGTATCGCTACCGTCCCACCCATAGTGGCAGCAGCTATCACACAATGGTCAGTGTAAACCTTGCTTTAAGATTCGCCAGGGGGAGTATGTGATTAAAGTACAGTCGCACGATTGACGTCACGAGCAGTAGAAAGTTTTCATACGAAGATGGTAGATTCTTAGCCAATCATAATATAAGCCTTGTTACCCTTGCATTAGCCAATAGGCGTGCTCCCTTGTTATAGATGATGTAATGAAAACCAAATTTGTCCTGATGATCTCTGCGCAAATTATCACAACGACGAGTTATGCAATTATTTCTAATTTTCGGCCGGATAATCGATATCAAAACAATGTATTAAACCAATAGATTTCATTTGACCATTGGTGTTTGTATTCCAATAACGCACAGTATCTGTTACGCCACTCGCCTGCGTTTTGCACGTCATCTGTGCGCGATCGGAGTACGTGTACAGGCACGGCTAAATGGAGTTTTGGTGGGATGAGGAAAACAGTTGGAAATGACAAGAGGCGGTTTGAGATGGAGAGATCAAAGTAGGCCAAGAGCATTTTGAATACCAGCAGCATGAAACAAACGGAAATTCAGATGGCTGTGTTGGAAGTCCCTCTCACCGCTTAGCGAAAATAGCTTCATTGTAATTAGTGTGATGGTGGTAGGCGATTTTTGCGCGCGCTTTGGTCTTCTCACTCGTCTGCCCTTGAAAGGAAGGAGAGAATGCTGGTATTGTAGTGCCACACTATAACATGAACGTACCCGCGAATGTATAAAGACGACACTTCAATGACTTCATGCTTTTATTTCAAACATTGACTGCAAATTCCAAGTGTTTAATACTCGTATTCAATTCAAACAAGTTTATTCGAGTGCAAGTGGTAGGTCACTAAAGGCCTCCCGTCATATTATATCTTCTGGTGCGGTGTTTGTTATTTCGTCCCTCTTCCTGCTCAGTTCTGAGCTGCATTTTCCTTGATTATCTATGAACAGGACAAAACAGAATATTCAAAAAATTTGCCGGCAGACTAAAACAAATGTCTCTAAATTTACCCATCTTTAGAACCATGCGCTATTATAGAATTAACTCTGCGAAAAATACCGATCCAATGTCAGCTTGTTCTCGTGTGTGCCACCTGTTTTCAATGGAGTGTCGCACTATACTAACCAATCACAACAACTTAAGCGCGAGAAAACATGCGTGGAGTCACGATTGTATCAAATAAGCACAGGCCAGTGTAATCCACGTTTAGTTGTATCGGTGAACGTCAAAATAAAAACATTTGCCAGTTTCAAGGGTTCTTTATCAGTGACATACGAGTTTATGCATCCTTGCAAAATTTTATGTTAAATATTTTAAAAATTTGATGCACCAAAATCTGTCGAACTGCCAAAATCTCGTAATGCCACAGTCTCAAATAGACCCTGAAATTAGTAAACGAAAACTACGGCAGAAGCAAAATTTCTTTCCAGTCTTAATGAAAATAAAACACGAGAAGTCCAAGGAGTACTGCAAATCTGATACAACATGTTAGTTTCGAAACAATATTTCGGCCGGCCCGCCAGACTAGCATTTTTCAGGTTTGAGATGTTACTAATTTATAACTAAAGATGGAATAAATGGCCCAATCTACATGTAGGAATAGCGAATGTCCCTAGACTTTGTACAAAATACAAACGTATACAACAACAACAAGTATACAACAACAATAATATGCCCATGATTAACACAAAGCGCGCGAGAGCATCTGTTTATGATTCGCGCGCTAATATTATAAATAATAAATAATAATAATAATAATAATAATAATAATAATAATAATAATAATAATAATAATAATGGCGTCGAGTAGGTCGGACGTGTTCCAGCGAGCTCGTTAGGACTTCGCCCGTTCAGTTATTATTGTTAGTTCAGTTATTATTATTATTATTATTATTATTATTATTATTATTATTATTATTATTATTATTATACTTTTAACTTGTAAATAGCAATCGATTTGTGTGGAATATTTAAATAAAGAATTTATTATTATTATTATTATTATTATTATTATTATTATTATTGTGAATGGTCAAGTTCACTACAAGTCAGACAATTGTAGCCCTGCAGGTGGAGTGGGAAGGTCAAAGTCCAAATCCCGTTACATGGTGCCCTCGCTCCCGACTAATTTCGTGCCCAGATCTCCCACATTCTTACATTTCAGTGAAAAAGATCATCGAGGTCTGCAGCTTGTTAATATAAGTTCCCGTAAAGGAAGAAAATTTGTTCATTCATTGCTAGTTTGCTATTTATTGCTGGCTAACTTACCTAATCTCGCAAACACAGCCACCTCGCATATCGCCAAATATCCCTTCCCCACCATACTGACGGACACGTGGCGCCCTGGGATTGGTGGCTTACATTCTGCTGTCCAGATCTCCCCGGCCGCCAGCTGTCTCACTTGGCCACCACACATTGGGTTCTGTTTGTGGTCTGTCAGGATACCCACTCGAACTTCAAAATTAGACAGAGGGCTCGACAGAGGGCCTGGAACCAAGAGATGTACATTGAATTATCCATGCAGTGAATCACTATTTATACAGAAACGCGATAACATTGATGGAAAGATTTATTATACTTTAGAATTCATTTTAAAGCCGAGAAAACAAAGATTCTTCATAGAACCGAGCTTTGCTTATGTTCACATGTCTTTTGAGTATTCATTGCATTTTGGCCGCCACGCAAAGTAGCAGACTGTGGGGAACACTCACTGATCAAACAATTTTGTCTCTCATAGGCATCATTAGGTTATTTCGATCAATCATAATTATGCGACAATGATATAATAGAGCGAGTTTCAATTCAGTTTTGGAGGTATTGTTTGTGCTAACGTTTGCTTTAGTATTCCTTTCAAAGCAGTGATATTGACTAAAATAAAAAAGAGAAAAACTTTCCACTTTCTTAACCAATCAGAATTTAAACCAAAACCAATCGTGACTTGTGAGTATCAAAGGACTGAAGCTATAAACTACATGAGTGTTTTTATATCAACTGACTATCATTTCATGAGTGCATATATGAAGCTATACCTGATGAGCTGACCACATTGACATCTGTTACGATATGCTCCTTCTGTAGATCCACCCTCCACCAAGGGTCCACCTCAAGGGCCGTTATGGAGCAGGAACCTATTGAGGGGATAGTAGACATGTTCCCATCCACAGCCAGTTCAGGGCCCACTCCAGGTATCACGATTGGGTTCCCTTGGTCATCCTTGGGTTCACTCTCAAGATCATCAACGACCATCAGGCTGGACTGAAGAGCAGGCTTGTTCAACGCCATGTCTGAAATTGGAATATATCACTGTTCTTTGATTTTTCCTTTTATTTCATTTAACGGTTTACGATAGCGGTGTCTTATGAGAGTTTCCTTGGGTACGTACACCTTTGACAGTCAACAGTATAAAAGAAAAGAATTTTAATGACAGTTCCCGGAGGGAGAGTACTAAGTAAAGTTTCATACTGGAAGGCCCCGGCCACTAATCTTTGCGTTGTAATTTCTGACATAAATTTCTGCTCAGTTTCTGAATTTCTGCTACCCTTTCAAATTCTTGAATTTGGTTAAATTCGGTTCACTATGTTTGTGACCCTTTAAAATACTATTCATTTAAATGGCGTTACCCTTTCGCATACTACAAAGGCGAGTAAGACACTCCTTTATGGCCCAGAATATGGAGAAACCCCCCTCCCCTCCCCTCCCCCCCCCCTCCGGCTACAGCTAGCTTTCCGACGAATGGACTGAATCGACTTAGACCAGAAAGTTCACAATTGACGTTATAATATTAAGTTTCACAGGAGTTACTTTTTGGTTAGCGGTCTAACTGATTGCACGCTTCACTTCATGGGCTATTAATTGACACCAAAGAGTTACGTTTATCCGTCAGCTGATGATTAAAATCAAGCCATTGAACAGTTTGTGAGGGTCGAACGCAATCATTCAAGACCCTCTTACATGAGAAATTTTATAAATGAATACTGAAGCCCACTAACATGCTCAGTCAGCTCACTGGACCAACTTACCCGCAACAAATTTGTCGCACACCGAGAGGACCCTGGGATCGCCATGTAGAATCCACCTTTGTACATCTCGTGAGCTGTTGCTACATTTAAGTAACCTGGCTTCCACTTCCCCCATACCTGTTTTGCCAGCTAAAATTAAAAAGTCAACGGAATAATAACTAGGAAATAAATTGACCATGATCATGATCATAAGATAAAGTACAACAATGATCTCGGTGGTGGTGTTAATACAAAGTAATGGGAAATTATTTTTAGTGGCCATCAAAGCCAAGTAAAGAGCGGGCAGTGAATAAACAGATCGAACTTTACCTACCCCACAAATTAACGCTCATGGTGCCCAGCGAACTTGGCGGTTATCAGAAAAAGCACTGAAACCAGTATTACACTTTTACATGAGCCCGCTTCAATTCCTCCGGCCCGGTGTTATCTCCTCCAAAACAGACATAGGGTTTTACATTCAGCCGTACGTGCTTTAGAAGCGTTTTCGACTGCCAACACATTGTAGCTAGTGACTGGCCATGGAAAATAATTGAAATAACAATTTCTATCTTTTCAGTGTGGACGATCAGCGAACTCTTTACTCTAACTAGACCGGGATGGGGGCGGATTCTGCCCGCGGTGGCTTTGAACCTGGATAATTTTTTTTAATATTTGCGCAAACGCCATAACACTATCATTATCATAACATTATCTGGAAACAATTTGATCTGCTTGGTTAGTGCTCATGATGTTACCGTGGCCACCAAATGACGAAAAAATACTTTTCTTACAGTAACTTTTATGTTTGTAGCTGATATTAGTGTACTTTTAGTGGTTATGTTTACTTTTCGTTCAACTTTGGTACTTTTCTGACGTTTTGGTTAAATCCAGAAATCCAAGATGGCGGACCCAAGGTGGCGGCCATTTGGCAATCATGACGTAATTACCACGTGATGTGACATCGTCATAGCCTTGACCGTACTCCAAGCGCCATTGTCATAGCTACGAAACACCAACTAACCGACAGATAGTGACAAAAATTGCTACTTAACCAAACATGCATATCATGTGAATAAAAGAATGATCACTAAAAGAAAACTAATACCAAAAGAAAATTTGGGCTTTAAAGGTTGAAGTATGCGTTTTCAAACGAAAACGCCGGTTGGAGTTTGATGGAGCCAGTTGAAGAAACATGGTTACGGAATCAGAGAAACAGTTACCAGAAGCCGTCACGCATAACCCAGAATCCTTCACGGGTGTTACTTTTTCTCCTTTACAGGTGAACCTCTGTTCCTCAGATTTGACGTCACAAATTTCTTGCTTCAGTAGATCCAGGCCCTGCTCTCTACCCATCGCCACACAAAGGCCGGAATCGGCATTCTGAAAAAAAATGTGTATATGAAATGAGAATAAGATATTGGAGGTAGGAGACCAGAGGTAGGTAATTTACTTCAAAATGTCTAATAAGGAAGGAAAAATTATTTATTTTATGATTCAACTGTCGGTGAAGGGACATTCTTCTTAACTGGTTTATTTTTCCAAATACGGACCAAACGAACAAAGCGTTAAAAAACATATATTACATAGTCTTTGCATGTTAGAATAAATGGTTGCATTTATCATTTCAATCCCCAAGGAAGATTCTAAAATAGAATCGAAACCCTGACACCTTCGGCTTATTTGTTTTTTGACATGGGAATTCATTTTACGTATGCTTGTTACATGATTGTATTTCCTGGACACATGTAGGATCAGATTGGGATTCACTCACAAGCTGTTTCTATTGTGGCCAGTCTTCAGCTCAGGTGGTAAAGCAGTGAATTAGTAATGTGCAAGTATCATTTTAGAGGGTAGTGTTTCGAGCTTAAAACAATATCCGAAATCTAAATAATATCCCCAGGGGTGTTCTGCTACTCCCTCCCTCCCCCTTTCCACCAAGAACATGACTGACCATGAGTCCCCCCGTCAGTGTAAACAGCCATTCTGACATGCGCCCGTCACAAGATCCCATTATAACAGGAGAACCTGGTTGTGAGGTGGGTGGGATGGACAGACAGTCATCTGTGCCATTCTGTTGGATTCGGAATTCACCTGAGGATAAAAACAAAGAAAAACACCCGAACGGATCAGCTGTAAAATGACTCATTTAGTTCACATAAGGTCTTAGGCAAACGCCGGAGAACAAGCGCCTGGTGAAGACTCAAATAATTAATCCAATAATATGGCTATCGAATCGTTCAGGATTGATTCTCGAATCAATGGATTATCAAGCCAATCAATCCTTCTATCGATTGATCGATCAATCAATCAATCAATCAATCAATCAATCAATCAATCAGTCAGTCAATCAATCAATTAATCATCGGATCAATTAATCAATCAATCAGTCAATCAAACAATCAATCAATATATCAATCAATCTGTGTATGAATTATTTAATTAATCATTTGTTCAACAACACAGCCAATTGATCAATTAATCGGCGATCTATCTTTCAATCGAATCTTTGTTCGATCCTATGAACTATGGACCATCAAACAAATTAGTCAAGCAGTCAATAATTCCTATCAATCAATCAATCAATCAATCAATCATTCGTTCGATCGTTCGATCGTTCGATCGATCGCTCGATCAATCAATCGGTCAGTCAAACAGTTAGGCAATCATTCTGTCTAACAACAATGCTAATCAATCAGTTCAGTTAATCAGCAGTCTATCCATCAATAAAAGGCAGACTAGAAAGAATCAGTCAGACAGACAGACAGACAGACAGTCATCGTCATAATGTTTTTCATTTTTTCATGGAATCTCCAGTGTACTTACTACAGTAATTGTATCTCCGGCAGATACATACCAGCAAACTCGTAGTCAGCTTCCTCACTCGGTTTGTCATAAATCGTCTTTGAAAACCGCGGCGAGAACAGCTTCTTAAAATACGCAAGAGCTGCGTCCGCGAGCTGATGAACATTCTTCAGCGGATCAGCCAAGTTGAAATCCAACTTAAACTTTCCTCTGGAGCCAAAAATACTAACATCAGCACCAAGAGCTACCGAGGAGTCCAGTGGTGTAGCCGTGATATGAGTCTCAAAAGACAACTTGTGGATAATAAGAATATTGTTAGCTGCTCCGAGGACAGCTCGCTCGGCCCAGTACGTGCTCTTTTCTAGCAAGTAAAGACCGTGATGAGCTAGGTCAAGTGTTTTGCACATTCCTTTGGTGATGTGTCCGACGACATTGCAGGATCCTGACACAAACAGAAACAAATGGAAAAAAAGAGGTTATGAATGAGGGTGCTCAATTATAAGCAAACGGTCAACATCTCGTTGTTTGATATTCTCACTTTCGTTGAAAATTTGACGTTTTTTCTTAAGTCTTGCCTCCAGTGGAGTCTCTCAAATAAGGATGCCGAGAGGAATTGATTGATTGATGATAATCTTTGCGGAGGATAGCAATTTTTCTAGAAGTGATTTACAGGAACGTCCTCTTAAAGGCTTAATAGAAAACTTAAGGTAAAAACAAAGAAGTGCATTGGAAATCATAAGGAAATGTAATAAGTAAAAAAACAAATAAATGAAATCATAACTAGGATGGATAAGATACTAATTTTAAACAAAAGAAGAAAATAGTAACTACAAAATGGCTTTATTCAGAGGGACCGCACTTAAAAATAGAGTGAATGCCCGTATTGGTGTCAAAGACAGAATGAGATCCAGTACTCTATCTCTACTCTGAAACTCTGACATAGTACAAAAGACGAGAAAAGTTTCTTACCTAAGTATCTTTATAAATCATTTATATAAAAAGGTGAAGAGTATGTGCGACGCGCCTTACCGTGGCCACCCAACAAACTTTTTTTTACAAGTTAGCCAATCAGGATATCTTCCTCCTTGTTCATAAAATGCAAAAAGAAGTGTTTTCAATAATTTGTTGTTGCGTCACTTGCCTGTTGGACTTTGCAAGGAGGCGTGGCCGTTTATCAAATTCGCGTATCCTGATTGGCTAACTTGAAAAAAAAAGTTTGTTGGATGGCCACGGTAAGGCGCATGGCACTACAATGAAACAATTTTTAACTCCCACTATTTTAGCTACAGTCTCACCTTTACACAAGTCCTTGGTCACTGCACACGCCTTCTCTGCCAGTTTCTCACACATTAATTTACCCACAAACCTCTTGCGTCTTGCCGTGCGGTACGTTGTATTGTTACTATGGTGACTGCTATGACAAGTTCTATTTACGTAGTTTGAATACTTGTTACTATGGTGACAGTTCATTCCCATTGCTAAAAGATCCATATAGCGCATAGCTCTGTCTTGCGTAAATGCAGATGTGAATTTCTCGCCTATACTTTTAACTTTTCGTCCTGTAAAACAAATACAAAAGCACAAGATTTTAACGCTGAAGCAAAAATCCTTGCAGTCGAACACAAGCTAGGGACCAGAAACCACAAAAAAAGATGTCAGTGAGTGTCCATATTAAATATGGAAGCCCTCCGTGTTGCAGAGGTTTGTCCTCGTTGAAAAATTGTCTTCAATTAGGTGGTTTTCTGTTTTAGTGAGGTACAAGATTAGGCAAGTTTTTGGACTCCGCTTTGAGTATTGGTGAAAGAAGGATTTTTCCGAATCAGGAATGCGCTTTAGATTATACGATCGAACTTTAGCGTCTCTGGACCTAGTTGTCGACTCAAGTAGGAGTCTATCTATTTTTAGTAATTGTGAATATATACAGAGGTAGAGATCACATGACTTTTGGTCTTCTTGGGACTAAATAATTTGTCCTTAATGAGGGAAGGGTGTCCGTATGGAGAGGTGGTTGCAGGAAACATTTCAAAAACCACATAGATTCCTTCGCCACGGCTTATTTCATACTAAAGGTAGCTTATCTCGGGGTGCATCCTTCTTTTCCCATTCATGTCTCATTCTGATAGCACAGACTGCTATGGTTTTCAAAAGGCAATCGCTTTCGACAAGACTGAAAGCATAAAACAGCGACAACAAAAAGCGACAGCGAATTGTCCAAAACACAGGCTATTTTACTTCTGAATTTACTTACCAAACTTGTCCACCTTCTCTCCAATAAAATGCTTAAAATCATCCATGGCACGTTTACATTCCTCCGAAATTTCATCACACGCAAGTTTTTCGCATACGTCACAAAAACTACCCGCATTTCTCTCACAAGCATCTTTAGCGTCTTTTACCGTCTCTCTGGCTCTTTCCAGAGCTTTCCTTGCAGCTAACAGTCCTTTTACTAACACCTGAGCAGTCTGGTTTGACAGCTCACCAAAACCGGTTTCTATGGTAAACTTGGCCTGGAATCCTGTTTCGGCAAACGGGTTTCCGTAACCTGCTGCAATCCAGACTCTCGCTTTGAACAAGTTAAACAGGTTTAGGGCCAGTTCGGCTTCTATTTGTTCATTCGTGAGTTTGAACATGATTTCTGTTTCAAATCCGAAGATGACGACAGCTCCTTGAATATATATCTGATAAATGAACAAGATATACGATTGTCCCTAAAATACAAGACCCATTACATGTATAGTATCAATGTTTTTACCTCTGGAATTAAATTTATGTGGAAACAAATAAACCTAGCCACAGCACGCGGATAAACTTTCCACGAATACAACAGGTTCTTATGTCGTTTCTTGAAGATCTTTCGAAGAACTTCCGAGTGTTTCCGAACTTTTTAAATTTCGGCCAAGATTAATTTAATCGTCGACTGTCGAACTTTAACTCCGAACCAACAACTGGGGAGAACATTTCTGCCTCCCTTTAAAGGTGAAAAGGTTAAGTTCAAATTGATAAAATGTTTAGCCCCGAACTAAACCAATGGGAGTCTAATTATCATAGTTGATAAAACGTGTAAATTTCCGTCTTGATTCTTTTTTAACATTCTAAAATACCAAAGCCATAAGACCCCCAAGCACTTAAACAAACGCCAATTTTTATCATCATCATGAGGGGGAAATATTGTATCATTATAGTGGCATCAGATAGAAGTTTATTAACTATGGCCTATGTCACCCACCTCTGCTTCAAGAGGGCTTCTCTTGGCATGAAGGTAAAACTTTGGGCCTTTTTTCTTGTCCTGTAGGGATCGGACCACTTCTACTCCCCCTAGTAACTTCACAGGGTCCAACTCAAGGTCAAAGTTTATTTTCTGAAATCATGAAAGATCTTAGTAAAGGAACTCAATATTAATGAGAATTGACTCAGGTGGGAGCGTTTGGGGTTGACCCAAAACCAGTACAAATGTAATGCGTAGGGGGAGGTGTTTAGCTAACCGCAATGCTCCGGGCAGAGTTTCTGAGTTTCTAAGCAGGTAAGAGATTCTGTCAATAAAACAGCAGCAATCCTTGTGCACAGTAGAACAGGATTACCAGTTTTAAAGATGTAAGCGCGGGAAGGTAGTGTGACATGATAAACCATGTCCATTTTCGAAAGTGCAAAATACGAGTCAGTTATATAGCAATCATTCCACGAGGCTCACGCTGGATATGACATGATTGATAGTTATAGAGGAGTTGACTATAGACTGCATGCAAAAATGGCTGCCATTTTAATATTGTTGTGTTTGCATTCAAATTAGCCCTGCTAACTTTGTTCTAGATTTAAAAAAAGTCAAAAGAATAATTATTTTACCATGAACGAGGCTAGTAGGCTATTTGGGTATTAAAATGTCAACCATTTTTGCATAAGGTCTATAATCACACACATCCAGGAAGCGCGAGTCAATTAATTGTTTTAAAAAAAAAATAAAATAAAAAAAAGCAAGAAATGTTGCTAGCTCTTGCTGATGTTAATTTGCAAGAACGACCAGAAGTTACGATTTTATGCCCGCTATTTCTCGGGCATTGTTAACTTGCTAAATATTCTGCTTTGCTAAACGTTTTGCTTTTTAATTTTTGTATGAAGTTCATCTTTCCCCCTTTCCAGTTAGTGGAATGAATAACTACGAAACATAAAGTACCGTCATTACCTCATCGCTTAGTAATATTTCTACCGCGAGTGCAAAACCCAGGATGTTGATTGTTCCTTTAATGTAAACACCTTTCTTGATGTCTTTTGTTGAACCGGCATACGGGACTTTTTGATTTGCCCACGATGCGGAGATCTGAGAAGGAATGAATGGATCAAAGAATTAACGACCAGGAGAGAAATGGCGATTTAGCTTGTTCCTGTTTAGGTTATTCACTGGTCACGGGAAAGTTGTAAAATTTGTCGGCATAATCCAGTGACGGACTGCTAGTAAGACAAAGTCGCAATCTTATCAGCCAGTTTGCACTTGATCGCAAGCGACGGAATCAGAGTCGGAATCGGAATAAAAAGGAAACATTCTGATCCTTGCGATTCTTTTATTAACACTGGAACTTAAGGTTCCTTACGCTTCCGATTCGGTCACCAGTGTGAACCAGCCCTTAGAAATTACCTATATACTTACAATCAATCCTTTCGGAAATCCACTCTGTTCCACAGCTGAAGGCAGCTGAAGTTTTGAGCCGAGCATGCGCAATATCTTTCCAATCGTTACCGGTGATAGCTCGCCATAAATGTACTGAGAGGCAGGATTGGCGCTAATTCCTACCAAGGCCTCCCCTGAGATACAGCGCCCCTCAACTTTGAAGTCGTCCGCCCCTTGGCAGTCGTGTCCAATCTCCAAGCGACCGTTGAATTTGAACTCCGTTGGAACACCTCCGGCTAGTGTTACTGTAAGCCTGATGTAAATAATATAGAACTAAGAGTATCATTTCAGCACTTCAATAACGATTCGATAACAGATAGATCGCTTTGTCAATTTTTTAAAATTTACTTGATTTGGCTCCATTGCTTTTCAGCATGGAAGTGTGGAACAGTTTTGTAAATAAGTTCTAAAGAAAAATCACATAAATTTTGCCTTCATTTTTCTCAGAAAAAAATATACCAAAAATGAAAAAAAAAACTGCACTGAATTTCCAGTACATTACAACTCTAAAATCTGAGGTATTCGTATTCAAGTTGCAACCAACTTTATAATTCGAACAAAGTTCAAACAAAAATGCATTCACAAAACCGCCTTTACGATAGTTGCTGAAAACAGAGAAAATTCTTGTCGTTTACATTTTATTATGTTAACTGCAGCGAGGAAACTCTCGCAGTTATGATACGCTGTAAATCATGAATGCCTTCCTCACCCGATCTGAATGTTTCCAATGTTGAGGTAAGTCAAACCAAAAGCCTTCCTCCACATGCCCTTCATGTACAAAGTTGTACCGATCTCAGCTCCCCCGGTGACAAACAGCTTTCCTCCAAGTTGCAGGGACGTGCCAGGAACTTCTTCTCCTTTGTCGTTTACTTCTCCCTTGACGGGTACGTCTAGCTCTACCGCGAATCCAAGATTAGGCAATACAGAGGCGCTCCCATACTTAACCTAATAACATAGAAAAATAAAACTGAGCGCACTACACTCTCGAGCCTGTGCATATTGAAAATGAAATTATAACTATAACTATCTTCCAAATATAAAGCGAAGACGGCAATTTTATCCAATTTCTAGCGCGGTAGAGTACATTGAAGCCCAAGAAGAATATTTTCACTTCCTAAATAGACCGTCAGAGAACAACTTTGTAACGGTCTAAATTAACGTCATTATATGTGAATGACGTTCTCTTCCCCAGAGCTACACTTTTGTTTTGTAACTGCGAAAAAAAAAAAAACCGTTCTGAGAACAAAAAGATGCTCATTCCGGAAGCCCGTCTACTGAAAGTACCGGTAAATTACAGCCTCCGAAAACCAGTTTTGTTTTAGTTTTTTTTACAGCTTAATTAATTTCAACATCTTCATATTTTTACGAGACACATTGGGTAAGTTGATTAAAATAATACTACTTAACAATAAAAAATGGATTTGAAAAATTCACTGCCTAGGTCCGATCATTTATTAGGACTTTTGAGTTTAACCCTGAAACTACCGGGCCTGTCAAAGCTTTGGAATACTGTTAATTTCCTACCTCGACAAACAGTTCCACCTTGTTAAACTTCAGATCTCCTTTTATGGGAATGCCATACGCACCAGCCGCTACTTTAACGCCTGCTGCATTTATGCCACCATGAAACTTCAACCACGAATCCTTACCCATAAGAATCTTACCAAACTGGCAAACTGATTCACCCCCACAATTCGCAGCAAACTTGGCTTGAGCGGCAACGAAAAGACCATCCGGGACTTCTTTGGTCATCAGCGACTGCAAAGGCTCATTCTTGAATTTGGTGTCCTTTGTGACTTTGAATCCTTTCTGAGCAAATGAAATGCCAAACTGCAAAAAAAAAAAAAAAAAAAAAAAAATGAATAATGAACTTAGAAAAAAAATTTATTCCAAGCATAAGTTAGAATTTCGAGCCAAGGAAAGTGAATGAAGTTATATTGAACGTCCAGTCGAATATAATGGAAATCCAACATATTTTGTACGGTGAACGCTAGCGAAAACCCAGTGTTGGTCTTATTGCTTGTGTCTTGGCATGAAGAAACTCTAAAGTGTGACTGGTGATCATTCCAGTGAACACTAAGGAGCAAGTTATACTGTGGTGCTGTCTATTATGCTGTATTAAAAGGTTAGTTTTAACTTTTAAGACAGTGGGTTCGATATCCTACGTCAGAAGCTACTAAACAGAACTCTTCTGTGGTGCTCTTTGCTAAGCTGTACAAAGAAGCGCCTATGGATGCTGGAATGGCTTTTAATTTTTAAGTACTGCTTGTTACAATTCAAACGCGAGCTGTTCGTTACTTTCTAAAAATTGCACATTTCAATCTTAAGGCTTTGAAAAATATGGGATGAAAACTTAAGAAATGTACCTTTTTTATTTATAACAATGTAAACTAAAAGAAACGGTTACATTTCGACTCATCATCATTCTTTAGTTTCTCATGGCTTCCAACTAATGCTATTTTCTTGGCATTTTTTCAACTGCACAGTTTTGTACTTTCTTCGTACTTGTTCTTTAGGGAAGTAAGTGTTTAAAGATTAACTAACATACCGTAGTTTTCTCGAGCGCTTTAAACAAACCAAGCTTCGTGTTGAACATCTTCTCTGTGAAATCCTCAAACCCGGCTTGCTCCGCTGTGAATCCAACAGCAAATATATTTTTGCGTACAATCTCGAAATTAAACCAACCGCCAATCTTTTTTGGAGCCGCCTTTCCACTCATGCGCAGAATTACTTCTTTCATGTCAGCAGTTATGCTCAGAGACAGGTCAGATATCGTAACTAGGCCCAGTCCCACGCGCTTTAACAAGTCCAGAATCTTTTGGTCCAGCTTTCCCGATGCCGAGTCTTGTTCTTGCGGGCTCATCGTGGTATTTCCCCGGTGCGACATGTTGAAATTAGGGCTTCCATTTACTCCTCCTAAAGCGTTATCAGTTAAATCTTCATCGATTTTATGAATAGGATCGAATAAATATGAAGGCACCACTTGTCGCTGGCTTTTGAGTGTCGAGTATCGCATTTTTCGTTTAAACGCGAAACTGTGTTTTCGTTTTTTGCGGTGTGTTACGCTTCCAGTGCCACTACTGTGCCTCGTAGCTTTCTCGTTTTCCTCGTGTCCAGGCATACTTTTCACAAGATGTGTTTGGTGAGGCGAGAACCTGGGATCCACATGTCTTGCTACGCGTATCACATAGTCAGATTCTTGCGGAGACAACGCGGCTTCGATTTCCTCTAACAGAAAAAAAAATGAAACAGCATAGCATAATGGAGACTTCATAACCTTTTTTAGTTCTTTTAGGGTTTACTATAAACTATCTCATGATTTTGAATTAGATATTTGGTGTCTTAACATCCGAGATGAACATCAACGAAAAACGCATTTGCGCCTCTTTACGCATTGGCACACAAGTACTTGTGTAGACGCTTTAGACTCTTTTTTATGCCACCATTAATGAAGTTGACTTAACTTAATCTCAACAGAAACTTCTTTTTTTAAACCCCACACTGAAAGACAAATGGGTTACGTTGTGTGAGCACGTGTACCTGAAAACAGAATTGCAACCACTTACAATTCTTTCGTAACTAACCAAGCTCAATTCTGTCAATAATCTTTGGTCTAGTTACGTAACTTGTTTATCCTGTAGCAAAACCTGTTTTACCTGAGGACGCTGTTTGGTCGCTAGAGCCCTCCACTATCACTTCTCCTGTGTCGCCAACGGAACTGGCATAAGATGCAAACAGCGCTTTGCCGATTCTTTTAAATCCGTGCGCTACAATGCGTTCATTTCCTGGAGACACTTGGTAAAGAAACATGACGTTATCAAGGGAGACAGTATCAGTTGGGGCGTAGGTCGAGGCCGTATCAAGAAGAAATTCAACTGAAAGAAAAAAATGAAAACTCAACAATGAAACAAAATGTACGCAAAGTGTATTTGTAAGGTTTTTTTGTCAGCAATAAAAACAGGTACGCAAAATCTATATGTGAAGTTCCTGTGTGAGCAGTGAAAAAAGGTAGGCAAAGTGTATATATGAAGTTCCTTTATCAGCAATGAAAACAAGTACACAAAATGTATATGTGAAGTTCCTGTGTGTGCAATGAAAAAAGGTACGCAAAGTGTTTATGTGAAGTTCCTATGTCACCAATAAAAATGGTACGCAACGTGATTATGTGAAGTTCCTATCTCAGCAAGGAAAAAAGGTACCTAAAGTGTAAATGTGAAGTTCCTGTGCGCTCAATATATATATATATATACCTCCATTTAAGGCCTTGTCCTTCCTCAAGTTGACCTTCACTCCTTTCACGTGCTCATCATCGCCAGGAACGTTAAAGAATGGCATACTTTTGGCCGCCCGAAAGTTGGGGTATAGTTGAGCCAGTTGTGTAATGGTCAGCAATTCCTTTGGTTCGAAACATATCTCGTCCAACTCGCCCGTGTTTTCTTTGATTGCAAAGTAGCCGCCTTTTAAACTAGGAACGAGTTTAGGAAGATTTACAAAAACAGCTGCGACTAAATCATTCTTCAGCGAATCGCTGACCAGTTCAGCCTCTGTCGCGCCACACATTACTGCCATAAACGAGTCTGGCTCCACTGTCTTTGTTGCAGCCACATTCTCTGGCGTTTCTAAAACAAAACAAAGGAGAGTGTGAATTAACTATATTAGAAAAACGTATTAATAAAATAAGGTTGAATCCTTGGAAACCGATTAAATTAAACCCCAGCTGTAAGCATTATTTTTTATTTGTCATTTCGAAAGCAGATTATTTGTCTTTATTCCTTTCTTGTAATTTAATAGGCTTATTCAGGTTTTTCGTTCTCTCTACCCAAATTCTCTCCCCTCATTCTCTGTGGACTTCAATGCAGGGATTATTTGACAGTACGTCTCCATTGGTAAATTTAAGTGGCACTTCATCAACTAAGTTGAAGTAAGCTATTAGAAATGAACCTGTTCTAAATAGCATTGAGATTAATTTTGGAGTCCATTAAGTGTTACTATCCCCATTTTCTATTTTGAAAGCCACAATAAACATAACATTTGCGATAATTAATACACTGAATGAAGGCAAAAGCTAAGCTAACAAAACAAAGGTTGGCTTCCCATTAAGTATTTTTTTTTTCTTTGCCTGCACGTAAGTCGATTAGCACTCTGCAAAATTTCCATTCAAAGCTTGCTCGGTGAAGGTTGAAAATTAGAGCGTTAGGTACTTAAGTTTTCGTAAGCTTGCACATGCACAGCCGCACGCTGACATCTCTTTAATGCCTGTTTATAAATTACCTACCTTTACAGTTCGTTTTAGGACACTCCTGGCTCTCTGACCCAGATCCCGGACATAGCTCCCCGCCGTTTTGTGGTGCGGGGCTGTTACACAAGCGAGTGCGAACCTGCGATCCCCTGTTACAGTACTCTGTTTCAGAGCATGCGCTATAGGGACCCCACTGACTCCATGCTCCATTCACCACATCTAAGAAGGGGAAATGGAACTAAGTATTTAATTATTTAAAGTATTAATAAATTGTTTGTTCCTGATGTAGTCAAACGCCTGCTGTTTTAATATAGGGCCATGATTTTTCTTTCTAAAAATAAGAAAATAAGGGTGGTTAGCCTTGAAAGAGAGTATGGGAAATTATATAAAGTGGTCTGTCTCAATTAAGATTTGTGACTTGGAAGCTATGCAGCTGACGTCCATCAAAACAGCGAGTATCTTTTGCATTAATCTGTAAGTCGAAATGAATTAGTCACTTCCAAAAATGACATTATTTCATCATAGATTACAACCCCAACCTATCCCACCCGCGTTGTTGTTTAAACCCAGCAACAATCTTTCTCTTATATTTTCCCGACAACAAGGTGCATAAAGGTGAATTAACCACTATCATCTTGGTAAAATGAGGTTTTGTCTTGTTCATCCGTGGGGTCTTGAACGCCATTTTATTAAATAAGCTTTGCATTTATATAAAATATAACCGACACACTCTCCGCTGTTGTAGTGTTTACTTACTTATAGGACAGGCTCTGATTGTACAAGGTTCTGTTTCCTGCCCGTTACCAGGGCACTCTCCGCCATACTGTGGCACGGGACTGTCGCACTCACGTGTTCTTACTTTGGTCCCAGGGCCACAAGTAGTGCTGCACTCGGACCAAGGTTCCCACTGGCCCCATTTTCCCTCAACTAAATAAATTACAGGAAAGATAGATAAATGTTACCTGAGTGTCAATCCTTCTTACGTTTCCAGGTAAGTATATAGTATCAGAAAGGACATCAGAGTAAACTGTCAATTCAATCGCGCGTGGTTAGGAAAATTGGAGAGGATGTTTGCTTAGTGATTTCTTATTAACAACCCAAGAAACCGATGCACTTAATTACAGCCATTTAAAACTAGTGATTAATCATTGATAACAGAGGCTACTGGAAATTTACTTAGAAAGATGGATAGCAAAATTAGCGGGAGATTAACAAGGCTGTAAGGATATAAAGCTGAAATGATTGAAGTTACAGTAAGCTGGAAAGTTATATTTAATCTAAGTGCTTATTGCTGATTTCTGTCGCTCAATTAGAACATGCCATTGAACTGACAAAGATAATCAAAAGTCGCTAAAAAAACCTTGATCTTTCCTTCCCCTCCCCTCCTTTACACTGTTTACAAGGCGTTAGATCAATGGACCAATTGTACAAGTCCAACAATATATAATATTAAATTAAAACAAAAACATGGCGTTTTACCTGGGCATGGAGTTTCACAGTCAAAAGAAGTCTCAGTTGCCTCTCCAGGACATTCCTCCCCACCCCTCTGGGGAGGGGGATTGGCGCAGCTTCTTGTGCGAGTTACCTTGCTTCCTCCACATGACTTTGCACAGGCAGACCACTCTGACCATTCGGTCCACTGGCCATCCAAGGGACCGGCTAGGGTGGGGTAGGGAATGGAAATAGTGAATACTCTGGCACAGCTTTTCACCAACAGCTACAGATGAGGTGCTTTCTGTTCTATTTCAATTATCCGAGTAGTGGTGGATGCCATGACTACCAATGACCAGTGGTACAGGTTTCAATTTGCATATTACTACTTCCACAATGAATAAGAGAAAAACCGCCACTATTCATACAATATTACTTCGAATACTCTTTCAAGCCTTTATGCTTTGTTGAAAACCTGGAGTAAGTTATGTTGCAAGAAGCATTTACGCCTGTGGAACAGACCTTTTTGAGGCTCTTCTCCCAGAAACTGTCTTATGGTACTTTTGTTGTATTATTGTTCCACTGTTTATTATGACGCATGTAACATATGAATCGAAATGTAGTGAACGATCAAGATTAAATACCCAGCGTTGTACACCATGATCATTTTTAGTGTTTTTTCCCACATTAAAAAATTGAATGTTTGTTCTTTTCCCACCCTGTTTGACTCATGAAAGTGAAATAGTAATTCTTGTCATATTGACTTACTTTCACACGGCTGATTACAGTCGTTTTTAGTTTCCTTAGCGTCTTTTGCCTCACATTGTTTGCCGCCATTTTGAGGGGCTGGGTTATCGCACTTTCTTTCTCGTGTTACCGTGGCACCGCCACATGTCTTGCTACAAGGAGTCCAAGCTCCCCAGGCACCCCAACCACCATCGACTAAAAGACAAATTCAGACAGAAAATTGTATTGTCATGGCTGAAGGGTGACAGTGCAGTGACCACAAGGAGTTTATCATCCATAACGCGCACAGGAGACTGAAACGACATTTGTTGTATACATATCTCTTGGGTGGGATTCATCCCGGAAAACCTCCTTTCCATTGAGTTTTGGGCGTTCTTTTCTCCGTTTGACCATACGGAAATTACGGTCAAACAGGGAAACACGCACAAAGCCCCACAGATCCGTTTGCTTCTCAGGCCATCTCCCGTTAGTCTAGTTTCTTATCGCTGTAATATCCTGCACTATGTCAGATTTTTCTTCTGTGGGGATAAAAAATTCTTATCCGTGGTTGGGGGAGAGCTAACTCAGCTACCAGAAGAAAATAACATAAGGGACGCGGATGGGCGGCAGAATTAAAGATCTCTGGAGCCATTTTCACCTCTTCCGTTCGTGTTGACGTTTTTACGTATCAAAGATTTCAAAAGCGAGGCAGTCAAAGGTTTGAAGCTTCGGTGAAACTGCTGTAGTTGACTCCAGGCTAATTCATACTCCTTGCCCGTGAGGGCTGAAAACTGTACCAAAAGCGTTATCAACTCAACCGCAACATCTCTTAGAGCCTTTGCTACAAAAGCACAAAATTCTGAAAATTATTTTTAAATACTGATTAAGTTTAGCAAGTTTTTTCCTCAAATTAATTCTGCAAAGCGTAAAGAATTTTTTTCATTCCATAAGAATCTTTATCAATCATACTTGGGCAGCTTCCTTCTTCAAAGGAATTTCCAGGACATTTCTTCCCGCCACCTGTGGGGTGGGGATTGGTGCATGATCTGGTTCGAACTTTTTTGTTTCCCCCGCAAAGCCCTGCACCGCAGCCACTCCACGCACTCCATGGCGACCAGTTACCGTCCACTGCAATGAAAATTTCAAATTAGCTCGAATTTAACCAAGGGGATCCTTAGGTTTAGAACAAGAATTAACGTGGAATGCTCTTCAGCGGTAACTAGAATTGTAGCCGCAAGTTACTTACGCGCCTCATTTTTTTGTTTTCAGCCTAGCTTGAGAGCCATTTTGTAATTTTGAGAGATACTTGAGCCGAAATGTTTTCCTCGTTATGTATAACTTTTGGAACTTTGGAGAACTATTTTTCCATTTTAAGAGATACATAAGAAAATTAAAACTTACCATGCTTCTCTGGCGTGAGGTACTTCTGCAGATCGTCTTTCCCTTTACCGATCCAACAGTTGCAGTTGAAAATAAAGCTGGGTCCATCCGTACGATCATCTATAGTCACGACAACCTATGAAGCCAAGAGATGGTCATATTAGCGCAGCAGGTTGTATTAAGAAGGCTTAAAATCCATATATCTAGTGCAAATAACGTAAATTACGGAGAGGTTGGCTCATATACCGCCAGCATTCAAGGCTGATACGAAACTATACTTTCTTCGACTTAAATCATCTACGAACATTTCTATTGCACTCTGGACGGGATGGGAGTGTATAGGAAGGATTGATCCAGAACTATTTAAGGTTTGGCTGATGAGTTCTCGCGAAACCCGTTCCTTCTCATGAATGGACAGAGAGGACATGGATTCTTGTGTTGGGATTGAAACAGCACGACACAGACACCAAACTCGTGCCCCCGATCTTTAGATGGAAAGCCCGAAGCGCAAGAGCAGGTGAGCAACAAAAAGCAAGTGCATTTCTGTTGAACAGAGAGGCATTTTAGTGTCTTAATGGTGATCAGAAAAAAGACACTTCGATAGTAAGTAGGCCTGGCTTCAACATCCATGGCACTGTGAAATATTCAGATTAGTCCCAGGAGGCAGAAGGCAATGGGAGTGGGGAGGGAGCAATGATTATATTTCAAAAACGTGGAAGAAACTACAGTTCGAAAACCATAGCGGCGTGGGTTATATTTACTAGGTAAGAAATTAACTGGAAGAGATGAGCGGAGGACCACTGATCCAAGAATGGATGAACTATAGGTTAACCTAATGTCGGCTTATTATGTAAACCTAACCTTACGTAATCTAACTGGAAATAATATTATAAGGCAGGAAATTAGACTTATTACCTTCTCAAGATACCAGTCTGTAGAAATAAATCCTTTGGTGTCCTTTCGTATGCTGATCTTCAAAGGATTGCCAATGTTGGTGGAATATACATTAAAGGGTCTGGTACTAAAATAAGAGAAAGAGGAGGAGTTGACCATATTTTTTATGAAACTTTTTTATATCAGTTACACTTCCAACAGTACGCTGTTTATTTTCGACAAACAACTACAGGACTTTTAGAGAAATTTCACTGGGAAAATTTTTGTGGATTAGTGTTTATTGTTAGCAAGGAAACCAATTATTGACAGGCAGTCTTTTTCAGAAAAAAAGGAAAATCCCTTTCTAAATGGCGAAAAATTACTTTTCTTACTGTAGCTTTTATGTTTGAGCTCATAGTAGTGTTGACTGGTTTTGATAACCTTTCGTTCAATTTTGTAACTTTCCTGAAGTTTTGGAGAAATTCAGAAATCCAAGATGGCCACCATTTGCCTAACATGACGTAATTACACGTCATGTGACGTCATCACCTCCCGTTGCGGACCTCAAAGTTGTCATAAAGAAGGTTATTCACTACATTTTTATTGATTTTTTACACAGTGACTGATGATCAAGCATTCCAAATTTAACCAAGTAAATAGGAACTTTGGGACTAGCACTTAGATACGTAAGCAATTAACCGCGGTCAAACCTAATAAATACGAAACGCCCATTGTAGAGATGACAGCTCAAAGATGATAAGTTTGTTGTGAGTCTGTGTGCTTATTAAATCCTTTTACGATTTAATGATTTAGTAAACTCACTTTTAAAAAAAATTATTATCTTTGATCTCTTGGAGTGAAGACCTTATCTTTAACGTACTTTTCTTGGCCGCGGTTAACGTATACAATGATTTGAACTAACCTTCCTCTATCAAACTCGGTCCCAAGCTCTACTTCGCCATGTTCTCCCTTCTCACCAATCAGCTTTAGGAAAACACGGGATGGAGTCCCGGATTTAAATTCGGAGCCCGTAGTAACGTCCACGAAATACAAAACGCCTGGTTTAAATGAATACAAAATACCTGATTTAAGGGGACAATCTGCATGATGGAATTTTAATGTAATTGTATACGATAAAAGAAAAACAAAAGAGATGAATAAATATTTTGAACACACTACTAGACAGTCCATAACCTAGTCTGAAGTTTAATTTAATTTTCAATCAACTTTTTTTCATTTTTCCAAATATTCATCAAATCCTCTTTTCCTTTTTATAAACGTCCTAACAATTACTTTAAAGTTCTAAAGATTGATGTAGCCTTGTATTACAAAAGGTAAATATAGAGGTATTTTGGATTGCTTAAAACCTCCGAAAGAAAATAAAGATAAAACATTGAAAACTTCCGAAATTAAAGCATTTACAGTGCGACGCGCCTTACCGTGGCCACCCAACAAACTTCTTTTACAAGTTAGCAAATCAAATTTGCGTATCCTGATTAGCTAACTTGTAAAAAGGTTTGTTGGGTGACTACGGTAAGGCGCGTCGCACTGTACCACAGATTTCCCCTTAATGCATTATACAAGTTTCCTAAGAAGGCAATGAATCAGAGGAGAGTACAAGGAAGAGGATATCTAAGGAAGCCTATTTCAAAAAACTGAACTTAACATTCAGTTTATAGAACTGTATTGAAATATTGTCTTTTACTGGAATCGAAAAATGGAATTTTTCTTCCGGAAATTACAAGAAATTAAGTGCATAAAAACGGAAATATGTTTTATTTAAAGGACATGGGGTTTTTTATTTCTCATATGCCCATTAACGTTCATTTGGCTATTTTAAACTGACTTGTTGAGGTAGTTAAACCAGAGATGGTGCATTGCCAAAGCTGGAGGGAGAAAATCGCGGTACACTTACTGTCGCTTGGAAATTCGCATGTTAACTTCAGCGCCTCGACTTCAGTGTGCATCAGAGCGCTTGTAAAAATATAAAACTCGTCCATGGCACCAGAAAAGAAAGATGCATCATTTCCGGTAAATATACCGACGGTGATTGGAGTACTCCAAGGCACGTGCGCCTGTTTGACCACGCCTTTTGTTGTGGTTAAAATCTTCACACTGTCAACAAATATTTTTACTTTTCCCAGGCCGCCATTATAAACCACGGCCAAATGCGTCCAAATACCTACGGTAAAAAGAAAAAGTGCTTTTACGTTTCAGGGAACAGATTTTTTCATTTTCATAGGAGTTGAATGGTAGCAATGGAATTTTATTATAAGTAGGTAAGTTATGATCTTCTAGGTGAGCGATTCTTGAGAAGTATTACTTAGTGCTATAAACTCAGCGACGTTTCAACAAACAGAGCAATGGTCAAGTAAATTGTGGATCTTCGTTTGGTGGTACCGAGATGTCTTTGGTTATTGACCTTATTAGTCAACGAATTTGCGATTTTATTGGTCATTCATTGCCGTGATGTTATTGGTTGTGAAGAGTGCATAAATTGATTGCATGGCGAGTTTCGATTCCTGTTTTGTTGGTCAAATGTTCATCTGTCTATTGTTAGAAAAATTAGTCGGTTGCTCTATTGTTGGTTCGTTTTGTTGATGTTATCCATAAGTCGTTTGCAAGGTGCGGGTTGTTGTTGCATGCAATTCAGTGGCGTTTGTTCTAAGTTAGTAAACCATCTTTTCAAAGTGATTTGTTGATGGTAATCCATACTGTAGGTAATGCGCTTGGCAGAGTCCCAGTCAATTCTGTGGTTCGTTTGTAGATGGTCTTCTGCAATGTTATTGTTAATATCATCATTTTTTCTAGTCGCTCGTTTGTGTCCATTCAGTCGTATGTTCAAATCATAAACACGTAGGAGTTATTTTTCAAGACGACATCATGTCTATTCCTGACCATCACTGTCTTGTTTGGCAATGGCATGTAATAAACGGTGATTTTCACGAGGTCCTTAAAAACATGTAATGAATATAAGCGTCACTAACCTGCAGGTACCGCAGGCTCAGATGTGATATCGAAAACAACTTTCCCATCAGGCGACTGGTGCCGCCAGTGAACGACCGCATTTGGTGAACCAGTAGACTTTACTGTAAGATGGTGTGCTCCCTTCGGTCCTACACTTCCGTAAATAGTGTTCACGCGATCGTTGCTGACGAGACGAATCCATACTGAGATTGACACAGCATCCTTACTTATGGCATCGAGTTTGTTACCATCCAGCTGAATGTATCCTTGTCCTTTAGCTAATTCGATGCCCTTTTGACATTTACTGCTGTATGCATTCTGAGCGTATTGTCCCACAAGTTTGCCGTCGATGCCTTTAGCAGAATTACCGATAATTTGCTGACCTTGGATGTTATCAAATGTGAGGTAGACGGCAAGTCCAGAATCTGGCAACGAAAAGAAAATGCATGTGATAACGAATTTTAAACCACAACTTAAGTGGGAAGGGCCGGCAAAAGGTCTGTATTTTCCTTACTTAACTGCCGAAAGAAATCAGGTGCTTGCTTTGGGATTGGTTAGCCAGAAACGCAGCACTTTCTCCACCAGCGAGAAGCAAAACGAAAACCAACCGCGACTTGTTCCCCGCACGCCTTTTCCCGCCATTTAAGCCGGTTAAATGTATTTACTTCAAGTTATGATGAGCTCATTGTGCTGTTTGCATCATGTTGTGATTGAATAGTAATTACTTTACGTCGCCGAAATGAAACCGCGCTAACACTCAACGACAAAATAAAATAACGATTATGGCCGAAACGAGGGAAAGCAAAAAGAAAACCTTTCCTGTTTTATTTATTTTGAAAACTCGGGATTTCTAAATAAAGACTTAGCGGTATAATGCATCATACAGCGTCATTAAAAAGTGCAATCGGGTTGAAATTGCAAAATATGATCAAGTTGGATGTTGAAACAAGTGACGAGACTGGTTTACATGGAAGTAAACTGTCTAACAATTAAAAAATTAAATGTTAAAAATCAGATGGCCTTCCCTTCTGCATCCACGGATCTAGAGTAAAAAACGAGTGAGGGGTGGACGAAATGTGTGGAATCCGGTGGAAGCTTAGAACTGAATCAACTTACCACCTGTTAAAAAGTCACATTTTTCCATCAATTTCTTTACTTGGGACTCATCTCTTACAGCATCAAAAATATAAAACTCGTCCAAGTATCCCTGAAGGTGCATTCCGGTGTCACCACCTGCGGCAGCCAGGTCTTTTCCGATAATCATCTGCGGGCCCCATGATATTTGGTTCACTTTGTTCACGTCAGTTCTAGTGAAGATCTTTTGTCCGTCGACGAAAATTTTTAGTTTTCCTTTGCTTCCATCGTAAGCAGCACCAATGTGAGTCCACACACCTGGAATTACGTCATAAATGAGGTTGGTCAATTAGATTAAAAATCAATATTGCTATCAAGAAATCGGTCCTTGTCCGAACTAAGGAACCAATAATATATGCAAGTAACTGTGTTTGGAAGGATCACCGAAAAAAATAAGAGCACCAGCTCCTGTAATAAAAGATCTAATCAGCAACAAATTGTAGAACAAATAAACTATAAAAGAGCAATGCTGATTTTACGGCCAGGGAAATATATTTTTTAATATTTCTAAAGGCACGGGCTTTCTTCTTAAGGGTTGCTTTAGAAACTGGCCTAAAGCTAGCTACGTTACAATTTAAAACAGTCAGGAGAGGATGTAAATAGATGCCATAATATGATGGGCTAAAGTAGCAGAAACAAAAACGTCACATTTTGAAATTTGAAAATTTGCCAATAGGCATGAGCAAAATAGCTAACGTTACAGCAGAGAAAACGAAAGCAAAAAAAGCGTAGCAATAAATGCCTATTCCTGGAGATTACTGCGTAACTTAGGTATATATAATATTGGCATATTACTTGTGTAATATCAAAGACTGCGGTTTGCAAGTGGCTTTGGTCGTCAATCAGTCATGTCAAGAGCTAGAAGCCCA
>NW_028145628.1:3597500-3652500 GCF_977016875.1 Pavona decussata | reverse complement strand
TAACAAAGTAAATATCTATTTTTTTCTACCTTTATCTGAGGAAAACACTGATAATCTCGGTGAGGCATTCTCTACCGGGGCATGCACGAAACTTGCAACGATTGTGGTATTTTCATGCAAAGGAACACTTTTATTTGCTGTAATATCAAGCACATCAAGCAATTAGTCAATAATAAAAAGATAAGAGGGTTAGTTTGTAGAGAAACTGTGGTGATTCGTCGTTGGGGGAGTCAAAACAAATGTTTGGTTTTATCAATTGAGATGGTTAGGTATTTGGACACCGTACAGACATTCTCAAGATTCGAGTGCTGACATTTTGAGCGTTAGCCCTACGAATGGCTAACGCTTGAAACGTCAGGACTCGAATCCCTTTACGGTTGTCAAATTACTTTATGAATTCTGTTGAATTGGTAAAACCAGACATTAATCGTTCAATTATTCATTCTATAAGTCAATTAATAAATTAATTAATGTACGTCGATCAATTCTCCACAACAAATCAATCAGTTAGTAAGTCAATCTGTAACGCGGCTTATTGAAAATATATCAAAAGAAATAAACATTGATATGCAAATCAAGTCTGATAGAGAGTCAGCTGCAGCTGTCAGTCATTCAGTGATCAGTCAGTCAGTTAGTTAATTAGTTAAACAATTAGTGAATTCGTCAATAAATTATACAACAAATCAAAATCATAGTCGACAAGAGAGGATGATCCTCTCTTGTAGTCGAATAATCGATTGATTAGTCAGTCATGCAGTCAAACAATCATTTATTCCATGAAGTAATTAGACAACCGGTCAGTTAATCATTTACATAAAAAAGTAGTGACAACTTATTTCATCCATGAAACAATATCAAATCAATCAATCAATCAATCAATCAATCAATCAATCCATCCATCCATCCATCAATCAATCAATCAATCAATCAATCAATCAATCAATCAATTCATTCGTCCGTCAGCGACTACTTTTTTCGACAATATGCAGTGGATGAAATAAACATGGCTTTCAAGTCGTTTATAAGTCGGACATAAGAGATCAAACAAAAAGTCGGTTTAGCATGCCGTCAATCGGCTCAAGTAACGAAAGGTGAATTCATATCACGATTGCATTTATAAATGTTTATATTTCACTTACTTTTAACAGAGCCAGTCATATCCTGTAGCTTACTTTTACTTTCACTCTTACTCTCCGTTGTCTTCCGTGGACCTGTGTCTGAATGCGAGGCGTAGATAAACTGAGGTCCCTTCGCGGGTGATTCCCACTCTTGTGGTCCATTTTGCTGGGAAGCTCTGCTCAAGTAGTTACTGTAGTATATCTCTGATTGCGATCGAGGCCCATACATATTGCCCATATAGATTGACTGTGGGTTCTGAGGAGCCACATTGTAGAAACCTTGTGATGACACTTAACACAAGTGGATAACAACGATGTAGTTAGGAAAAGTTACCGTATACCATCTTTTCAAACTAGTGCTTCGGTTCAGAGGGCCTGTGTCTATAAACATATTTTCATACTTTTAAAATATAATATTTTATGTGACTGTCGCGCAATTGCCTTACTCTGTAACCAGCACCCGATTAACGGCATCATGCTGACATCCGGACATCGCAAAATTAAATTTTTAAAATCCATGTGAGCAAAACAAAATCTCAGTATCTCTTCGCTAGTTTTACGAATCAAGTCACGATAACTTTCCTCTTTCCTTCCCTCCCTCCCTCTCTCCTTTCCCTCCCCCTCCCTCCCTGACTTTTTCATTTCTTCGTTGGATTGCTTTTAATTTGTCATCTTACTTTTGCTGGGCCACTAATGAAATGAATGAAATGAAACTTTATTTACCCTCGCGGATCTGATTAAGGAATCACGAGTGTGTTAAATAAACAGCCACACCCTTGGCCAAAATTCATTCACCTCAGGTGTGTACTATTTCCTATCCCAACAAACGGAGCTTACCTAAAGCAATATTCATAGCCAACACTAACTGTATATAGGATAAGAGACTTGGAACAGAAAATAGCATTGTACTATGTATTTGGACTGCTATTAGCAACAATGTGATTATTTATTTTTATTAATTTTTTGGTCTTTGTGGTTTTTTTTTCTATCATTTTGTTTTATTTCATAGTTATTCTATGCAAAACTTTAAGAAGCTAAATATCGACTTAACCATAGAAGACAAAGTGACGTTAGGATATTTTTAACTTTACTGAAATGTCTTTTGATTTTGAGCAAGGGTATGGTTTAGATAAGTTGTTACAATTCACTATAAGTTATTCGGAAGGCGCTAGAAGGCATTTTTTTATTGTTTTGGGGCTTGAACAGCATAACATCTTGATACAAAATTAACAAAACAATCTCTGTCTTTGATATTCAATGTTTACAAACCTAGAAGCGCGAGATTTGTAAGCACCAGATTTAACAATGGTATTCCAAGACTAGCATGAGTCATGACAGCGGGCCAATGATGTTGAACCAGTGGTGAGACTCACCAACAGTGAACGATCTATAAGAGATGAAGAATCCAGTTACGATTAGGGTTAAAAAAAAAACTTGACTTAACTTCGGAAGTATAGGGCACTTCAATTTACCAAAAATGTTGAGAAGATTCGACCAAAGGACAGCCCAAATTATTAGGTCGGTTTACTGACCCACCACAATACAGTTTGTCTGTCGTGTGTTTAATTATGTAGTGCTTATCAATTAATATTAACCAGCCAAGCCAGCGTTTCAAAAAGCCGACACTACCAAGTCATTCTACCTGTTGCGCCGTCTGGAATGTTGACTAATGAGAAATAAGGCACGGGTCAAACGTCGAACGTCACATGAGACGAACAATATTGAGCGAATTAAGTTCATGATAAGTTCGACGTTTGACTCAAACGAGTTCGTCAGACTCAATTTGGATCGGCCGACGCTTTCTCTCCTTCTGATTCAGACGGATAAAAAATATGAAGATCGACTGTGGGACAAACGCCGATCTTTTTATGAATCGAACTTAATGAATAAATCCCGCTGAAATCCCTCAGACCTAAAAATTCGATTTTGCTGCTCTGAATTTGGTTCGACGAATAGTCCATTTCCGAGTTGCTTTGAAGCTCATTGTGAAAGCGAGGCTAAATGCAAAGTTTTTCATATAAAAATTAGTTTTGTTTGCATAAGAATAAAAACTGATTTTCATAATTTTCATAATAAAAACTTTGCACTTAGCCTCGCTTTCATATTGAGGCTCACGGCAACTCGGAAATGGTCTATTATGTTCCACGTTTGGCCCAACGATCGAGCTTCACCCATTTGAGTCGACCCAAATTGCAATTGAATTTTACCTGGGACAAAGTTATCCGCTGTCGGTCAACGGACATCCATGATGAGACTTGAAAATAACTTCACTAATTGACAATTATTATGTATACAATATAGGTACCTTGTAAACGTTGGTACCATTATCCACGGGTGGCTATAATCATGATTGCTTCAAAAGTTTAGCGTCAGTTTCAAATGGATTTGACAATGTGTTTCTATCGGATTTAAGAGAAAGTCCGCGTTAGATTCGACCGGTCAATCTGGGCCAATCGTTCGATTTCCTTCAAATTTTTTAGCAACAGACAAAGTTGATATAACATTAATGAAAACACATTTCTTTTGATTCTAAACTTAACAAGACCCGAAATTTTGAGGCGAATGTTCAACCCCCCCGAACCCCCGAAAATCGCCTTTCACCGAGTCGAAATTAACCCGTTTTCGGATGTTTGCCACCGAAAGAATATCAATCCGAAAAACCTTACATTTCTACCACGAACACATACACTATACTACTTTACAAGTATGGTATATAGAACTCATATTATTGAGAACTTTTAAAAGGAGGGCATCTCAAACATACCGATGTTAACGATTCGTGCACGGAGCGTGTCAAGTGCTGCAACAAAAACCAACATTTCTCAAAATTCTGACTTACTCTGGAAGTCTCATGTATTTTTTCAAAGAGTACTAGGATAGCGTCCTTAAATTACGGAATAATATTTAGTGGCTCCCTATACTGCGAAAAGATACGGCCGCAACAATTTTGGACAAATCTCTTATTTTGCGACAAGTGTTGTGTGACAGCGATGGCATCCCAACGCAACAAATTTCGACTTTTTCTGTCTTGACCGCAACTTAAAGTAGACAAATACGTTTTAAAAGGGCAAACAATTACAAACATACTTTAAAAGTTCCACTGTTTTGCTTCCAAGACTTCATGTCTCAGCGATGTACTGTCAGCAAATTTGATGGCCGCGTCACGGATACCGTGACACGGCATCCGTGTTCTTTAGTTCGCCATGCTAGCTAAAAACCTGAACATCTCTACAGAGTTCCGTGTAATTAGTTCTGTTATTCAACCGGGCACCCTGCCGACCAAACAATCATCAGTTGCACAATTTATATCGAGGAAAGACTTTTGGAAGTTGTCGTCCGTCTTTGTTTTGAAATAACAACCGCTGACCGCAACAACACTTCCGGTGTGATCGAACCGGAAACAAAACATCGTCTACAGTAAGAAGTCGTGCACTTAGTTCAATTTCTAGAGTTTTATTGTTGTTAACTTACTGTTAATTACTTGATTATTTGTAGCTTACTTTTAACTTCAAATGCATACATGTTTATGCCGGGCAACTTATTATTTCACCCTTTTACGTTATCTAACATGTATTGTTCTAAAATAATAACAAAAACTGTAAAAAAAAATATCGCAAAACTGAGAAATATATAGAAATGAGACTTCAGAAAGGTCTCAACAGCAACTGCGAATTTACGAAACTTGCAATAAATGAGACGTCAGTATGGTCTCAGTGAGAACTGCAAATTCTAATGCAAAAAGAAGAAAATGCAGGAAACTGCGAAAATTCGCAATTTTCAGTTGAAAATCGTAAACTTTGTCGCTACAATTTCGTGGTGGACCGGCATACCGCTATAAGAGGCTAGGCTAGTAGAGCTTTTCTTTATCTTGTTTTTATCCCGGGGGTTTTATTTGGGCTAGACGTTTCAGCGGCTCTCCTGTTTCCTATCTCCGAGACCTAAATGTTATTCTGTCTCTTACGTAGCTAGATAATTTTATAAAAAACACGAACAAGATAGTCAAGTGCTGAACCAAATCCTTCTTTCTGTCCTATGCTGTAAATGGGACTTCATAGTTCTTTAGAATGTTCTTAAGCATTCAAACATTAAACCCTCCTGTAATCCCGTGACATCATCACTGACGTCACGCTTCACTCCACCATCCAATATATATTGAATAAAAATAAGTGAAAAATATGCCTTGACCTGCCGCCTGGTCTTCTTGTGACTTCACCACCTGGGCGTCCTGTGCCTCTGTAACGTCGCGACTGACGTCACACTTCACTCGTCCATACAATATATATTAAACAAATATGCCTTGGCCTGTCACTTGGACTTCATGTGACTCCATAAACACGCCTTGGCTTGCAGGCAAAGAACTGACGACGACCCCGGGTATTGCATGAAGTGGCGCGTCACGCTCGCGTGACGGGCCACTTAAAAAGGCCTCCGTTCCTGGCATTTTTGTGTTGAAAAAATTCTTTTAATTATTACTCACTTCCTCACTAACCCTAACCCTAACCCTAACTGACCTATACACTAAACTTACAGATAAACACCAACATCTTCTTAGTTCATCATGCCATCCTCAACATACTAAAACATCTATTCCATTTAGCTTAGCTCTTCGCATCCGCTGTATCTGTTCTACTAACGCTACATTTCAACTCCGCATAAATGAATTAAAAGCTTATCTCCTCGCACGAGGATATCATAACACCTTCCTTGACTCACAATTCCTACGAGCTGCTAATATTTCTCGCACTGACGCTCTGCAAACTAACCGTAACGACTCTATTAACCGCATACCTTTTGTCGTTACATATAACCCAGCACTTCCTCACCTCTCTAATATATTACGCAAACATTTTAACATATTACTTTCCTCCGACCGTTGCAGGGACGTTTTTAAACACCCACCTATCGTCGCTTACAGACGCACTTCCAACCTTCTCGACATTTTAGTTAAAGCACAGCTACCGACTGTCACCACCCCTAACAGCACTAATTCACCACCAGGATCTTTCCGCTGTGGACAAAATTGCGCCACCTGTCCTTATATTACTAACGGTCTTAAACATTATACATTTTCTTCCACAGGTGAAACTCGTAACATCACTTCACACATAGCCTGTAACACCAAAAATTTAATCTACATGGTACAATGTAACCGCTGCCATTTACAATACATAGGTGAAACTAAGCGACGTCTCAAAGACAGATTCAACGAACATAGACGCCCAGTTGACAAAACTAACATTACATCCAAACCAACCTCTGTTTCTGAACATTTTCTTTCTCAACCTAACCACTGCCACACTGACATGCAACTAATACCACTTGAAGTTATTCAGTCCTCACGTGATTCAATCAGAAAAGCCAGAGTGTCTTTTCTTATAGATTTAGTGGGGACCTTGGAACCCCACGGTTTAAATAGACGTAATGAATTGTAATTTTTGTATTTTATTTTACTTATTTCCTTATCCTTTGGTACCACCTTGTAAACGTCATTTCCGCCATTCCTATGTATTGCAACATCCTCTATAATATAATATTGTAATTTCATTTATATAATTTTGTAACATCTAAACCTGAAGAAGGCTGGTTTGGCCAGCCGAAATATTGTTTTAAAATATATTACGTTGTGTTTCAGCTTTGCAGTAGTCTTTGGACTTCTCATCGTCTATCTCACTTCCTAGCTATTAAAATATGAAAGAAAACGTAGCGTGGGAAAATATGGCCAACGTACAGTTATTCCTCATTTCCTGTTCGCAGACGGAAGTGTTTTTGCGGTCAGCGGTTTTCTTTCAAAAACCTTTCTCTGCAACTGATGATTGTTTGGTCGGCAGGGTGCCCGGTTGAATAACAGAACTAATTACACGGAACTCTGTAGAGATGTTCAGGTTTTTAGCTAGCATGATTGCGCTGCAAGCGAACTAAAGAACACGGATGCCGTGTCACGGTATCCGTGACGCGGCCATCAAATTTGCTGACAGTTAATCACTGAAACATGAAGTCTTGGAAGCAAAACAGTGGAACTTTTAAAGTATGTTTGTAATTGTTTGCCCTTTTAAAACGTATTTGTCTACTTTAAGTTGCGGTCAAGACAGAAAAAGTCGAAATTTGTTGCGTTGGGATGCCATCGCTGTCACACAACACTTGTCGCAAAATAAGAGATTTGTCCAAAATTGTTGCGGCCGTATCTTTTCGCAGTATAGGGAGCCACTAAATATTATTCCGTAATTTAAGGACGCTATCCTAGTACTCTTTGAAAAAATACACGAGACTTCCAGAGTAAGTCAGAATTTTGAGAAATGTTGGTTTTTGTTGCAGCACTTGACACGCTCCGTGCACGAATCGTTAACATTGGTATGTTTGAGACGCCCTCCTTTTAAAAGTTCTCAATAAAATGAGTTCTATATACCATATTTGTAAAGTAGTATAGTGTATGTGTTCGTGGTAGAAATGTAAGGTTTTTCGGATTAATATTCTTTCGGTGGCAAACATCCGAAAACGGGTTAATTTCGACTTGGTGAAAGGTCGATTTTCGGGGGTTTGGGGGGGTTGAACATTCGCCTCAAAATTTCGGGTCTTGTTAAGTTTAGAATCAAAAGAAATGTGTTTTCATTAATGTTATATCAACTTTGACTGTTGCCGAAAATTTGAAGGAAATCGAATATTGGCCCAGATTGACCGGTCGAATCTAACGCGGACTTTCTCTTAACAGTCTTTGGTATTTGCATCCTCTTTTTAATTTTCACCAATATATTAGTGGGAAAATAAAAGGAAAAGAAAAGGAACAACTGATAAGCAACGACGACTCTATACTTCAGACGGGTCACTTGACCCGTCTAGATAAAGAATACGTGTCTAGTTTGAAACGGCCCCCTGAGAAAAAGCTAATCTTACTTTATTTGTTCGTGATGAACTCAAAATTAAGTAGAGGTAAATGGGAACTCCATGATATTCAATTTTTTGATGGCAATTATATCACCTCCGCTATTTTCGTCTTTTGCTAAGCCGATTCGCGCAGTACGGTTTTCTCGGCAAACTATTCCTTTAAAGCATCCACAGTTATTATTATATAAGTTAAGGTGTTGCATTTGTGTATTTTCTTGTTCGAGTTTAAGGCCATCTACGTGCACCTTTCAAAGTAAAGTGTTTGACTTGTTGTTTGCTTGGTTGCTGGACTGGTTAACCGCGATTTTTGTCAGTTTTCAGTTTTCAGCGGGTTTTTCCTGGGCCTTGAGTAACATTAGCCGCTGTCGGTGTGCGCCATTTAATTTAGGCCTTAAGCCGACCGCCGACATAAGTAGTTGGCTCTCAAGTTAAGAACATATCTTTTTCTGATTTTTTCTATTTGCTGTGATTAACGATCATTACGTTCTTTCAGTTCCGTTTCCGTTCCGTTCTTTTTATCGTCCGACTTAGTTTGGATCCTCTCTTTCTACCCTCTGCCCTTTAAAACAAACTGCCGGTGGAAAAAATAGTCCAGGTGGATTGTTTGGTATAGTAAGGATCTGGTTGCCAAAGGGGCATTATTCGATACAAAAAATTTTAAGGAAAAAAAAGTTAGTTTTGAATTACACTTACCTTTAAGGCTAAAATATCTTTAGAAGCTTGAGAGATGTTTGATGTCTTTTAGAGTCCGTTCGTTTGTTTGTTTTATCGGTTTGTTTAAATTATTGACAAACATTTTCCAAACCAACAGGTTCTGCTTTATCTTTCAGAGTGCCAGAATGTTCACCTTAGATAATCTTCAACAAAAATATTTACAAACAGAAACGAAAATACAATTAGCTAACGAAGAAAAGTGTTATTAATTAAAAAAATCGGAAAAATACAATCCGGCGTTCAAGAAATTTAAGAGCCGAATACCAAATAAAATAAGACAAGATATAAGTGGTTAGTACTTTTCTGGTAATCAGACTGTCCTTTGTGCGAAAAACCTGCTTAGGGACCGGTCATCAACGCTTGGGGTTTCGGACAGTTTTTGATCGAGGGAGGATCACATAGTTTTCAGACGAAGGGGGTGAGGGTGGAAAAATCAGCCATTATTTACGGGCACGAAGGTCGGGGGATCACACAAAATTCGGAAGAATTTAGATGATGGGGGGGAGGGGGTGGGGAGCAGGGGACCGTTTCTCGAAAGTCCAGGTAACTTATCGGGCCCGATAAGTGTCTATTTTTGTTAGCTTTCAATACTAAATTTTAAAATCTTATCATTCTATATAAACATTGGCCAAGCACCATGTCTGTAATCACTGGGTAATCGGTGGAAAAAAACATTTAAAAATATACTTATCGAGCCCAGTAAATTACCGGGACCTTGGAGAAACGGGCGCCAGGGTCGCTATACTGTAACGGAGGGCTCTGATATGAACATTTAAACTTTTAAGAGCCTTTATGTCTTCCCATTGTAACTGATTGCCCTGAAGAAGACTAGTTGTACTATTTGAAATATTGGCCCAAATAAATTGCCCTTTGCCGAAGAGTCAGCCCTGCAATCAGTTTATATCAGTTAGACTTCTCTTCCAAGCTGTCACAAACTCGAGTGCTTGCAACGGCCTACTTTTCAACTATAACTTAGATCTAACAAAACCTATTTACGACGTGAACAATTCTGTCATCTTTAAGTCCGGTTTGTCTCCTCGACTGACTTTGGGGTTCAGATTTTATTCATCTTATTGTTTATCTTTCAATTGTGTTTTTTCTCGTCTTGCCAATCTCGCTTCCAGAGTCCTCAGGCTCTTCGGCCAGCGGTTTGTCGCCAGGAGAGACTCTGGGGAAATCGGAAATTTTTGTTTTGATTGGCTGCCTCGTAATGGCTTGCATTGTTTTACCGCAGAAATCCTGCGGTAATGACATTTCAGTTTCCCAGAGTCTCTCTTGGCGACCAACCGCTCGCTAGAGAACCTGTGGACCCTGGGTACGAGATTGTCGACTTTTGGGACCCCTTGATTGACGAAGTAGTGGCCCTGTGACAATTAAGTTCCTGCTGATTTGCATTGGCAGCGAATCTTATAAAAAAAAAACATAAATAAATAGACTTGAATGTACATGCCAGGGCCAGATTTGGAGTTAAATTGGCTTTAAATACAGAACTGATAACTTTGAAACAAGCATAAGTTATATAAATGGAAAAAGAAATTTAAAAATTAGAGGTTTTAGCATGTATTGTTTGATTCCCAGGTACCTCTCAGCAATTAATTATTCACAACAATTCGACCACTGAAGACGTAAGCCTAGAAAGTTGAATGACTTAGTTTATAAAATATTAAAAGCTAAACTTTTCGTCTCAAGACCAAATTTTATAAAATGCACTAAAACTAATATGAACCATTTACAGGTAGTCCTGTTAAAAAAGTGCAGTTTCTTTTTTCTTTTTATGGTGACAAGTATTTAATCAATTTGTTAATTTTTACCCACAGTTTTCTCTATTGTGGTGTCTCCACATTTGGAGCGTTGAAGGTTTTTCTTACTTCCGGATTCCAGTCTCTCTATGTCTGCAGCATTCCGCTATTTTAGATCCGGGAACTTCTGCCTGCACTCCGATCTAACATGGCGGATCGGGAAGAAAGTTTCGTGTAAGTATATGAAAACGTAGCAGTATATATGTGCATGGATGTGCAATGGGGAGCCCAGTTAGCCCAATCGTAGCTAACCTCTGCATGGAGGTAATTGAAGAATCGGCTATCGCCGCCTCAACAACACCCCCAAAAGTCTGGAAACGTTACGTAGACGACAGTTTTGTCATAATAAAGAAACACTCCGTTAGCAAGTTCCACGATACTCTTAATGCAGTTGACCCTAAAATATCTTTCACTTTCGAAACTGAGAACAATGGCCAAATTTCCTTTCTAGACACCTTGATAACCAGGAAGAATGGGACAATTACTATCGGCGTGTATCGAAAGCCCACACACACTGACAGATACCTGGACTTTAACTCTCATCACGAGTTAAAACACAAATTATGTACTGCCTCTACCCTCTTAAATCGGGCAATCAACCTCCTGAGCACCTCCGAAGGAGTAAAGAAAGAGTTCACCCATGTTTCCGATGCGTTGAAATCAAATGGCTATCCATCAGCAACTATATCGAACATCCTAAAGAAGACTTCGACCCCTGAAATCATCCCTTCCCCTGAAAAGTTCGTGGGAATTTTCTTTAGGTTGATAGACCCACCAGATTCCCAAAATGGCTTTGCAGTTTTACCATACATCAAAGGCGTCACTTGACCACTTACAAGAATTCTTAACAAGAACGGCATCCGAGTCACCACCAGACCGGTCAAGATCCTGCAACAAGAATTTGTCTCCTAAATCTAGAACCCCATCAGATTGGCAAACGAACGTTGTCTATAAAATCCCCCGTGCGGACTGCACATGGAGTTACATTGGAGAAACAAGCAGATGTTTACACACTAGAGAAAAGGAACATATTCGAAACACCAAAGTTTTTAAAAGTGGTTCCAACGTTGCCAGCCATGCGTGGCTCGAAGGCCATACTATTGATTTCGAGAGTGCACGTGTCATCGACAGAGGCAATTCACGCGTAAGAAAAACGCTGGAACCTTGGCACACTGCGATAACTAGCCAGGCAGACAATAATGCTAAACATCTGCCAAGAGAATACTCAATTTTATTATAACTTTATTCATGTCATCAATATTTTTTCTTCACACTAGTATTTCCCATATATTATTGTATTTATTCAAATTTGTTCGTTATTTTTTTTCTCACCTCTTTGTATATATATTTCTGCCTTCGCTTTTTACATCTCACTTTTCAAAGATTGCAGACTGGCAATCGAAAGCTTAGTGTTTTTAAACTTTTAACCAGAGAACGCTTTTAGAAATTTTTTAATTATGCCTGGTTACTCATCGATTTTTAAAAGTATATATGTGATGAGTAATTTTTCAGTGGCCGGGTTTTCTTAAGTTTAGTCTCTATTTCTACCTTTTAGACTGCTTAATACGGTTTGTAGGCCTATCTTGTTGTAGTTTTCGCGGGGATTGCGCGAGTATAATTATTGCGAAGCTTAAGTCCTTGTATGGAGAAATTGAACTGCAAAAATTTAAATTAGCCATCAACTAGTAAAACTGTTAAATAACACTACATTTCATTAACTTCAACTTTTATTTATTGCTAAAATCAACAACTAAGCTTAACTTATTGAACCCTTGTTGGAGTCTGTAACGTAAGCCTGAGTTAAGCTTTAGTCTCATACAAGCTTAAAGCTTTTATCTGTCAACAATTAGTATTTTACAATCGACTGCTTAGAGCAAGATTCAATGTGCTTGGAGTACTAGAGAGAAGTTTTTGAGTTCTCAGATATCTAAGGGTATATTAAATTGTTGTACACTTGCCTTTACTAGAGTAGAATTAGACACTTATTTGCATTTTCTGCACCTGAATTTAAGCTGTTTAGTGGACACTATGTCACTCGAAATATATATTTTTCCTGCTCTGTAGGTTTTGTACTTCTTGTTGTGCAAAACAAAGAAAGAAGTGGTGTAAAGTTCTGCTGGAAATGTGGTTCACCATCTCAGTGTCCTTTGTCTGGTCAAGAAGCAGGCCCTTATAATCCCAAAACGTCCTTTGGAAAGCCTGTACTACTTCAAGAAAATCCCAAAACGAAGTCCTTTGATGATTACATGGCTTGTAAAAACAAACAGCAACAATCCAGTTCAAAATTTCGCCCAAAAAAGATGAACTTGATGACAATAAACATTGGACAAATGAGAAATTGTGGAAATGACTTGAAACCAATTTGGGGGAAGCGTTTGCCTATTCAAGTGACGAAGTCTGCTGGTTATGCAAGGAAATTAAGTAAAGGAATGGAAAAGTGGGCTGCATTTGACAGGAAGTTTGATCCTGAGGAAGACTATATGTTGTTGTTTGAAGATGGTAGCCATGCTGTGTATTTACCAGGACAAGAAGAAGATTTTGAACTTGAAAAATACAAGACTGAACTTGGTAAAGATTATAAGAGGATAACAATGTACCTATGCACAACAGCTGACTTTGAAATGTCTGAAGACAACAATCCCACCAACTCAGAACTGAGCTTTTCCAAGCCAATCAATGTGCCAGAAAGTTCTTCAGCAAATGAATTTGAGTCAGCATCAGTCTTTACTCCTTCAAGAAGCTCTCTTGACAAGAATGGTACTCCACCCTTAAGCTGCGATTCACCAAGTACTAGTGGTCAAGAATTGGATCATTCATGTTCAAACATTCAATCAACAGAACAGCAGATTTTAGAAGATTCCCAGTTAACAGAGAAGCTCCAACAATGGGAAAACACCAGTGAGAGTTTTCAGGAAATCACTAACTAGGAAATCACTAACAATTCAACCACTGTTGTGACAGATCCAAGCCAAATTGTTAAAATCTTGTCAAAAAGAGTTGATCGCATGCAATAATTTTTTCTTGTTTCACGACACTGTGCACCCTTTTCAAGAACAATTGCATTATGGCAAAGGCAGGTCAGAAAATCTCCACCCACAAGTGTATTGAAAGTGTATTTCAATGGTGAGGCTGGTATTGATACAGGTGCTATGCCACAAGAATTCTTAGAAGTTATTTCTGACATGGGAAGGGAGATGTTCCCAGATGGAAGTCCCACAGACGTTACATATTATGATGTTCAAAATGGCACCTTCCGCACCTGTGGTGAGATTGTAGCAGTTTCTTTGTAGCAGTTTCTTTGGAGGACCTCCTCCATAGGAAGGAGAAAGGAGAAGAGGAGAAATGTTTAGTCCTCACACCACTCGAGTCTCTAAATTTGGTTAGAGATGAGGAAAAGACCTTCATACTCTTCAAGTTGATACACTCTTTGGAGGGGATAACCTCCTTTATGCTCCTTGTACTGACCAAAAACCCTTCAAAAGAAACACAACCGATCTCGGCGGATCGAGCTTTACAGTGCTCTTACCTCATTCATTTGGTCCGAAGCTCTGGACCAATAGCAAAACAGGGACGCATTTTTGATCCTCTAAGCGATATAACTACGGCTAAAATATTTGAGCGTTGCCCGTGTCGATGAGATACACAGCAACTGATGAGTTGAGATTCCAAGAGATTCGAAACTGCAGTCTTGCGTGAGAAACAACATTAGACACTCGACAGAACAAAATTTCACTAGCATCCTGGAGACTCACAAGACAGTTGCCTGTCTTAGCTTTAAATATCTGCTGCCGAGAGACTGCTGCGGATGCGAGGTAAGCTGCAAATTAATGGAGGTACATCTCAGCTCTAAGGACACAATAGCTGTTTTTGAGATAAGAAGCAATTCAGAGAGCTCAAAGACAGCGCAACAAGCTATAGCTCTCCAAAGCGAGAGACAACAATGATCAGCTTTGTAAAAGACAACATTTATTTAGCGCTACCTGAAATCTTGCAGTCAATCCAAGCCGATGAGCCTTAACAAATGCCACAGCGCTGGCATACACAATGGCATACCAAAAACTAATCCTTAGGGCTCAGAATGATCAGTAAGAAACCCTCCATTCAGTATATTTGAGAATTCCCCCTCACGATCAAGACAAACTCCATTAAGCAGAGCGGTCGCATCACATTTTGATCTAAAGGGAAGAATTTCTTATACAAAAGGAAAATCGCTTAAAGACATGCTTTTAAAAGCAAAACTGAAAAGGCTTTTATCAACACATCAACACAACGGACACACAGTGGGAGTCGTGCAAGTCTGTCAACCCCATTTTAACATACTAAAAATAACCTTCTTCACTAGGGCGGCAAAAGCTAAGTAAAAATGGAAATAAACGGTTACAATATTTCAGACCAACTACCATCCTTCTCTTTTCAAAGCATCCTGGATCTGGCCCTGGAATATACATTCAAGTCTATTTATTTAAGTTTTTTTTTTATTTATTTTTATAAGATTCGCTGCCAATGCAAATCAACAGACAATTGGCAGGAACTTAATTGTCTCAGGGCTACTAGCTACTTCTTCAATCAAGGGGTCCCACAAGTCAATAGTCTCGTACCCAGAGTCCTCACTTCTTTAGCAAGCGGTTGGTCGCCAGGAGAGACTATGGGGACCTGAAATGTTATTACCGCATGATTTTTGCGGTAAAATAATGCAAGACGTTACGAGGCAGCCAATCAAAAATTTCCCCAGACTGCTCTCCTGGCGACCAACCGCTGGCCAAAGAGCCCGATGACTCTGAGTACGAGAATGGCAAGACGAGAAAAACACAATTGAAAGGATAAACAAGAACATGAATAAAAATAAATAATTAAATATCTGAACACAAATGTCAGTCGAGCAGACAAACCAGACTTAAAGATAAAATAATTTTCCCTACGTTTTGTTAGATCTAAGTTGTAGTTGAAAAGTAGGCCGTTGCAAGCACTCGAGTTTGTGACAGCTTGGAAGAGAAGTCTAACTGATATAAACTGATTGCAGGGCTGACTCTTCGGCAAAGGGCAATTTATTTGGGCCAATATTTCAACTAGTACCACTTTACTTCTTCAGGCCAATCAGTTACAATGGGAAGAAATAAAGGCTCTTAAAAGTTTAAATGTTCATATCAGAGCCCTCCGTTACAGTATAGCGACCCTGGCGCCCGTTTCTAGAAGGTCTCGAATGTTTTTTCGCCAATTACACAGTGATTACAGACATGGTGCTTGGCCAATGTTTTCATACAATGATAAGATTTTAAAATTTACTGTTGAAAGGTAACAAAAATTGACTTCTATTAAGAAACATTTATCACCAAAGACACTTATCGGGCCCGATAAGTTACCTAGACTTTCGAGAAACGGGCCCCTGCTCCCCCCCCCCCCCCTACCACACATAAATTATTGCAAATTTTGTGTGATTCCCCGACCTTCGTGCGCGTGAATAATGGCTGATTCTTCCACCCCAACCCCCTTCGTGACTATGTGATCCTCCCTCGATCAAAATATTCCGAAACCCCAAGGGTGATGACCGGTCCCTAAGCAGGTTTTCCGTGCAAAAGACAGTCTGATTACCAGAAAAGTGCCAACCACTTATATCTTGTCTTATTTCATTTGGTATTTGGTTCTTAAATTTCTTGAACGCCGGATTGTATTTCTTCAAATTTTTAATCCCTTTTCTTCGCTAGCCAATTCTCTTTTCGTTTCTGTTTGTAAATATTTTGGTTGAAGATTATCTTAGGTGAACATTCTGGCACTCTGAAAGATAAAGCAGAACCTGTTGGTTTGGAAAATGTTTGTCAATAATTTAAACAAACGACAAAACAAACAAACGAACGCACGCTAAAAGACATCAAAAATCTCTCAAGCTTCTAGAGATATTTTAGCCTTAAAGGTAAGTGTAATTCAAAACTTAGTTCTTTTTCTTTAAATTCTAGTTGTACCGAATAACGCTCCTTTGGCAACCAGATCCTTACTATACCAAACGACCTGGACTATTTTTTCCACCGAAAGTTGGTTTTAAAGGGCAGAGGGTAGTAAGAGAGGATCCAAACTAAGTCTGACGATAAAAAGAACAGAACGGAAACGGAACAGAAAGAACGTAATGATCATTAAGCACAGCAAATAGAAAAAATCAGAAAGACATGCTCGTAACTTGAGAGCCAACTACTTATGTCGGCGGTCGGCTTAAGGCCTAAATTAAATGGCGCACACCGACAGCGGCTAATGTTACTCAAGGCCCAGGAAAAACCCGCTGAAAACTGAAAAATGACAAAAATCGCAGTTAACCAGTCCAGCAACCAGGCAAACAACAAGTCAAACACTTTACTTTGAAAGGTGCACGTAGATGGCCTTAAACTCGAACAAGAAAATACACAAATGCAACACCTTAATTTATATAATAATAACAGTGGATGCTTTAGGGGAATAGTTTTAAAGCTTTGCCGAGAGAATCGTATTGGGCGAATTGGCTTAGCAAAAAACGAAAATAGCGGTGGTGAAATAATTCGCATCCTGTTGAGTATCATGGAGTTTCCATTTACCTCTTACTTAATTTTGAGTTCATCACGAACAAATAAAGTAAGATTAGCTTTATTTCAGGGGCCGTTTTAAACTAGACACGTATTCTTTATCTAGACGGGTCACGTGACCCATCTGAAGTAATCAGACGGCGCAAAAGGTAGGATGAGTTGGTAGTGTCGGCTTTTTGAAACGCTGGCTTGGTTGGTTAACATTAATTGATTAGCACTACATGAACACACCAAAGACAAACTGTATTGTGACGGGTAAACCGACCTTAATATTTGGTCTCTTTTTTGGTCGAATCTTCTCAACATTTTTAGTAAACTGAAGTGCCCTATACTTCCGAAGTTTTAACCCCAATCGTAACCTCTGGATCCTTCATCTCTTATAGATCGTTCACTATTGGTGACTGTCGCCACTGGTTCCACATCATTGGCCCTCTGTCATGACTCGTGTTAGTCCTGGAATACCATTGTTAAATCTGGTGCTCACAAATCTCGCGCTTCTAGGTTTGTAAACATTGAATATCCAAGACAAAGATTGTTTTGTTAATTTTGTATCAAGATATGCTGTCTAAGCCCGAAAACAATGAAAAATGCTTGTAGCGCCTTCCGAATAACTTATAGTGAATTGTAACAACTTATCGAAACCATACCCTTGTTCAAAATCAAAAGACAGTTTATAAAGTTTAAATATCCTAACGTCACTTTGTCTTCTATGGTTACATGTAAGTCGATATTTAGCTTCTTATTTTGCATAGAATATGAAATAAAACAAAAAGAAAAAAAAAACCCGTCAAAGACCAAAAAGTTAATAAAAATAAATAATCACATTGTTGCTAATAGCAGTCCAAATACATAGTAAAATGGTATTTTATTTTCCTAGTCTCTTATCCTATATGCAGTTAGTGTTGGCTATGAATATTGCTTTAGGTGAGCTCCGTTTGTTGGGATAGAAAATAGTACACACCTGAGGTGAATGAATTTTGGCCAAGGGTGTGGCTGTTTATTTAACACACTCATGATGCATTAATCAGATCCGCGAGGGTAAATAAAGTTTCAGTTCATTCATTTCATTAGTGGCCAAGCAAAAGTAAGATGACAAATTAAAAGCAATCCAACGAAGAAATGAAAAAGTCAGGGAGGGAGGGAGGGAAGGAAAGAGGAAAGTTATCTTGACTTGATTCGTAAAACTAGCGAAGAGATACTAAAATTTTGTTTTACTCACATGGATTTTAAAAATTATATTTTGCAATGTCCCGGATGTCAGCATGATGCCGTTTATCGGATGCTGGTTACAGAGTAAGGCGATTGCGCGACAGTCACATATGTTTGTAGGCACACGGCCTCTAAGCCGGAGCACTATTTTGAAGAGATGATGGTCTTACTCGTTCTTGACCGGTCCTTGTTACTATATTTTGTTGAATACGGTAACTTTTCCTAACTACGTACTTCTTATCCACTTGTGTTAAGTGGTATCCCAAGTTTTCTACAATGTGGCCCCGCAGTACCCACAGTCAATCTATATGGGCAATATGTATGGTCCTCGATCGCAATCAGAGATATACTACAATAACTACTTCAGCAGAGCTCCCCAGCAAAATGGACCACAAGAGTGGGAATCACCCGCGAAGGGACCTCAGTTTATCTATGCCCCGCATTCAGACACAGGTCCGCGGAAGACAACGGAGATTAAAAGTGAAAGTAAAAATAAGCTGCAGGATATGACTGGCTCTGTTCAAAGTAAGTGAAATATAAAAATTAAATGCATTCGTGATATGAATTCACCGTTCGTTACTTGAGCTGATTGGCGGCGTGCTAAACCGACTTTTTGTTTGACCACTTATGTCACTTATAAACGACTTGAAAGCCATGTTTATTTTATCCATTGCACATTGTCGAAAAAAGTAGTCGCTGACGGACAAATGGATTGATTAATTGACTGATTGGCTGATTGGCTGATTGCTAAATTGATTGATTGATATGATTGATTGATTGATTGGCTGACTGGCTGATTGATTGATTGATTGATTGACATTGTTTCATGGACGAAATAACTCCTCACTATTTTTTTATGTAAATGATTAACTGACCGGTTGTCTAATTACTTCATGGAATAAATGATTGTTTGACTGCATAACTGATTAATCAATCGATTAATCGTCTATGATTTTGATTTATTGTATAATTTATTGATAAATTCACTAATTGTTTAACTAATTAACTAAGTGATTGACTGATCACTGAATGACTGACAGCTGCATCTGACTTTCTATCTGACTTGATTGGCATATTAATATTTCATATTTTTTATATTTTTTCAATAAACCGCGTTACAGGTTGACTCACTAACTGATTGACTTGCTGTGGAGAATTGATCGACGTACATTAATTGATTTATTAATTGAGTTATTGAATAACTAATTGATTGACTAATGTCTGGTTTTACCAATTCTACAGAGGTCATAAAGTAATTTGACAACCGTAAAGAGATTCGAGTCCTGACGTTTCAAGGGCCAATTGAAGAGCTAACGCTCTAAATGTCGGCACTCGAATCTTGAGCATCTCTTTACGGTGTCCAAATACCTAACCATCTCAATTGATAAAACCAAACATTCGTTTCTACTTCCCAACGACGAATCGCCACAGTTTCTTTAGAAACTAAACCTCTGATCTTTTTATTATTGACTGACTAATTGCTTGATGCGCTTGATATTACAGCAAATAAAAGTGTTCCTTTGCATGAGAATACCACAATCCTTGCAAGTTTCTTGCATGCCCCCGTAGAGAACGCCTCACCGAGATTATCAGTGTTTTCCTCAAATAAAGGTAGAAAACCTGTAATTTAAAATAGATGATTACACTGTTAACTTCATATAAAACATCATGAATAGCATATTTATTCATCATGAATAGCATCATGAATAGCATATGAATAGCATATTTAGCATATCATGAATAGCATATCACTTAGCACGTCATGAATAGCGTATTTAGCATATTTAATCAGGAATAGCATATTTAACTTACAGTTTGCTATTATTAGCAGAATAAACAAAGACAGTGATTTTAATTTGTTGGAACTAGGTATTGTATAATTATATTAAATTTGGTAGATTCCCAGGCATTCAACTAGAACACATCAACCATAGATGAAGATAGTGGAGGATGATTGCATCTACTCCACCCCCTCTCCCTAATTTCTTTCGACAGTTGAGTAAACTATGGAAAGGGAAAGTAGAGACCTTTTGCCGGTCCTTCTCACTTATGTTGTGGTTTAAGTAATGTTTAAAACACGAGCAGCAGTGTTTTATCGGGATTTAAAACCACGAGGGGCAGCCGACTGGTTTTAGACCAGACAAAACACGTGCTGTGAGTTTTTTGAACGGCTTCAAAACTGAGCGTGTGCCGGTCAAGAGAGTCCATAACAATGATGCTTTTGTGAACGTTGGAAATAAGCATACGAGAAAAATATTAAACACCGCATACTAATAAGGAGGAGGTTTTATCGTGTTTTAAAACCACTGCACGTGATGTTTTATCGACCATTTGATAGATCAATGGGCTTATGTCGTTATCACATGTATTTTCTTTTTGTTGCCAGATTCTGGACTTGCCGTCCACCTCACATTTGATAACATCCAAGGTCAGCAAATTATCGGCAATGCTGCTAAAGGCATCGACGGAAAACTTGTGGGACAATACGCTCAGAATGCATACAGCAATAAATGTCAAAAGGGCATCGAATTAGCTAAAGGACAAGGATACATTCAGCTGGATGGTAACAAACTCGATGCCATAAGTAAGGATGCTGTATCAATCTCAGTATGGATTCGTCTCGTCAGCAATGATCGCGTGAATACCGTTTACGGCAGCGTAGGACCAAAGGGAACACACCACCTTGCAGTAAAGTCTACTGGTTCACCAAATGCGGTCGTTCACTGGCGGCACCAGTCGCCTGATGGGAAAGTTGTTTTTGATATCACAACTGAGCCTGCGGTACCTGCAGGTTAGTGACGCTTATATTCATTGTTTTTAAGGACCTCATGAAATCGCAGTTTATTACATGACATTACAAACAAGACACTCTTAAGTGTTTATGATTTGAGCATACGACGGAATGAACCTAAGCGAGCGACTAAAAATATAATACTGATATCAACAACTGATGACATTGCTGAAGACCATCTACAAACGAACCACAGAGTTGACTGGGACTCTGCCAAGTGCATTACCTATACAGTACGGATTACCATCAACCAATCACTTTGAAAAGATGGTTTATTAACTTAGAACAAACGCCACTGGATTGCATGCAAAAACAACCCGCACCTTGCAAACGACTTATGGACAACATCAACAAAACAGACCAACAATAGAGAAACCGACTAATTTTACTAACAATAGCCAGATCCCGGGGGGGGTGGGGTACTTCCTTATAAGAGGCTAATGGGGATGTGCCGCTGGATGGGGTCGGACATGAATATTTGACTAACAAAACAGGAATCGAAACTCACCAATCAATTTATACACACTTCACAACCAATAACATCACGGCAATGAATGAACAATAATTGAAATCGCGAATTCGCTGACTAGTAAGGTCAATAACCAAAGACATCTCAGTACCACCAAACAAAGATCCACAATTTACTTGACTACTGCTCTGTTTCTCGAAACGTCACTGAGTTAATAGGACTAAGCAATACTTCTCAAGAACTGGAAGATCATGACTTGCCTACTTATAATAAAATTTCGTTAATACCATATAACTCCTATCAAAATGTTATACTAAAAAAAATCTGTTCCCTAAAACATAAAACACTTTTTCTTTTTACCGTAGGTATTTGGACGCATTTGGCCGTTGTTTATAATGGCGGCCTGGGAAATGCAAAAATATTTGTTGACAGTGTGAAGATTTTAACGACAACAAAAGGCGTGGTCAAACAGGCGCACGTGCCATGGAGTACTCCGATCACCATCGGTAAATTTACCGGAAATGATGCAGCTTTCTTCTCTGGTGCCATGGACGAGTTTTATATTTTTACAACCGCTCTGATGCACACTGAAGTCGAGGCACTGATGTCAAAATGCGAATTTCCAAGCGACAGTAAGTGTACCGCGACTTTCTCCCCACGGCTTTGGCAATGCACCATCTCTGGTTTAACCACCTGAACGAGTCAGTTTAAAATAGCCAAATGAACGTTAATGGGCATATGAGAAATAAAAAAGACCCATGTCCTTCAAATAAAACATAGTTCCGTCTTTATGCACTTAATTTCTTGCAATTTCCGGATGAAAAATTCTTTTTTTGATTCCTGTAAAAGACAATATTTTAATACAGTTCTATAAACTGAATGTTAAGTAATCAGTTTAAAACACGAGCGCAGCCGAGTGGTTTTAGACCCGATAAAACACATGCTGTGAGTTTTTTGAACGGCTTCAAAACATTCCTGGAAAAGCGTGTGTCAAGAGAATTCATAACAATGATGCTTTCGTGAACGTTGGAAATTAGAATACAAGAAAAACATTAAACACCGCATGCTAATAACGAGGAGGTTTTATCGGGTTTCAAAACCACTGCACGTGATGTTTTCTCGACTATTTGATAGATCAATGGGCTTATGAATTATTAATGAGTTTTCGAAGTTTAGGCTTGTAGCGTGTATAGGCCATAGGCTTCGTTAGATATATTCTTCCTTGTACTCTCCCCTGATTCATTGCCTTCTTATGAAACTTGTATAATGCATTAAGGGGCAATCTGGTTAAATGTTATAATTTTCAGCGTTTAATTTTTATCATCGAGGTTTTAAGTAATCCAAAATACCTCAATAGCCACATAAATCTTTAGAATTTTTAAGGTGATTGTTAGGACGTTTATGAAGAACAAAAGGGTGGGAGTTTGATGAATAGTTGAAAAAATGAAAAGACGTCGATTGAAAATTAAATTAAACTTCAAACCTCGCGGGGATATGGACTGTCTAGTAGTGTGTTCAAAATGTTTATTCATCTCTCTTTTTTTGTGTCATAATATACAAATAAAAATTCAACCATGGAGATTGTCTCCTTAAATCAGGTATTTTGTATTCATTCAAACCAGGTGTTTTGTATTTCGTGGACGTCACCACGGGCTCCGAATTTAAATCCGGGACTCCATCCCGTGTTTTCCTAAAGCTGATTGGTGTAAAAGGAGAACATGGCGAAGTGGAGCTTGGGACTGAGTTTGATAGAGGAAGGTTAGTTCAAATCATTGTATACGTTAACCGCGGCCAAGAAAAGTAGGTTAAAGATAAGGTCTTCATTTTAAGAGATCAAAGATGATAAATGTTTTCTAAGAGTGAGTTTACTAAATCATTTAATAAGCTCAAAGGACTCACAATAAACTTATGACCTTTGGGCTGTCGTCCCTGATGGGCGTTTCTTATTCCTCACGTTTGACTGCGGTTAAATGCTTTTGTAACTGAGTGCCTGTCCCAAAGTTCCAATTTAATTGGTTAATTTTGGGTAGAAAATCAATAAAAATATAGTGAATAACCTTCGTTATGACAATTTTGAGGTCCGCAACGGGAGGTAATGACGTCATATGACGTGTAATTACGTCATGTTTGGCAAATGGTGGCCATCTTGGATTTCTGAATTTCTTCAAAACTTCAGGAAAGCTGCATAATTACTCGAAATGTAATCAAAACCAGTGAACACTACTTTGATGTTAAACATAAAAGCTACAGTAGGAAAAGTACTTTTTCGTCATTTAGAAAAGGATTTTCCTTTTTTTTCTGAAAAAGACTGCCTGTCAAACATTGGTTGCCATGCTAACAATAAACACTCAACGACAAAAATTTTCCTGAGAAAATTTCTCTAAAAGTCCTGTAGATGTTTAATAAAAATAAACAGCGTACTGTTGGAAGTATAACTGATATAAAATAGTGTCATAAAAAAATATGTTCAACTCCTCTTCTTTTTCTTATTTTAGTACTAGACCCTTTAATATATATTCCACCAACATTGGCAATCCATTAAAGATCAGCATACGAAAGGACACCAAAGGATTTATTTCTACAGACTGGTATCTAGAAAAGGTAACAAGTCTGATTTCACGCCTTATAATATTACTTCCAGTTAGATTACGTTATGTTAGGTTAACCTAATAAGCCGACATTAGGTTAACCTATAGTTCATCCATTCTTGGATCAGTAGTCCTCCGCTCATGTCTTTCGGTTCATTTCTTAGCTAGTTAATCTAACCCACGCCGCTCTGGTTTTCGAATTGTCGTTCCTTCCACGTTTTCGAAAAATAGTCAATGTTCCCTCCTGAACGAACGGGTTTCGCGAGGACTCATCAGCCAAACCTTAAATAGTTCTGGATCAATCCTACTATAGACTCTCATCCCGTCCAGTGTGCAATAGAAATGTTCGTAGATGATTTAAGTCGTAGAAATCATAGTTTCGTATCAGCCTTGAATGCTGGTGGTATGTGCCAACCTCTTCGTAACTTACGTTATTTGCACTAGTTATGCATTTTAAGCCTTCTTAATATAACCTGGTGCGCTAATATGACTATCTCTTGACTTCATAGGTTGTCGTGACTATAGATGATCGTACGGATGGACCCAGCTTTATTTTCAACTGCAACTGTTGGATCGGTAAAGGGAAAGACGATCTGCAGAAGTACCTCACGCCGGAGAAGCATGGTCAGTTTTAATTTTCTTTAAGTATCTCTTAAAACGACAAAATAGTTCTCCAAGGTTCCAGAAGCCACAACAATGAGAAAATAACTTTTCGGTTCAAGTATCTCTCAAAATTACAATATGGCTCTCAAGCCAGGCAAAAAAGAAAAAGGACTTGTGTAAGTAACTTGCAGCTACAATTCTAGTTATCGCTGAAGATTACTCCACGTTAATTCTTGTTCTAAACCAAAGAATCCCCTTGGTTAAGTAGCGATAAAAGTTAAAGTTGATGAAGTTCGAACTAATTCGAAATTTTCGTTGCAGTGGACGGCAACTGGTCGCCCTGGAGTGGGTGGAGTGGCTGCGGAGCGGGGCTCTGTGGGGGAAACAAAAAAGTTCGAACCAGATCTTGCACCAATCCCCACCCCACCCGTGGCGGGAAAAAATGTCCTGGAAATTCCTTTGAAGAAGGAAGCTGCCCAGGTATGATTGAAAAAGATTCTTATGGAATAAAAATAAACCTTTACACTTTGCAGAATTAATTTGAGGAAAAACCCTCGGTAAACTTAATCAGTATTCAAAAATAATTTTCAGAATTTGTGCTTTTGTAGCAAAGGCTCTAAGAAACTTTGCGGTTGAGTTGATAACGCTTTTGGCACATTTTTCAGCCCTCAAGGAGTCACAAATTAGCCTGGAGACAACTAGAACAGTTTCTCCAAAGCTCCGACTTTGACTGCCTCGCTATTGAAACCTTTGATACGTAAAAACATCAACACAAAAGGAAGAGGTGAAAATGACTCCAGAGATCTTTAATTCTGTCGATCATCCGCGTTCCTTGTGTTATTTTCTTCCAGTAGCTGAGTTAGCTCTCCCCCAACCACGGATAAGAATTTTTTAACCCCCAGAAGAAAAAGTTGACATAGTGCAGGGTATAACAGCAATAAGACACTAGGCTGACGGGAGATGGCCTGCAAAGCAAGCGTTCGTGTGGGGCTTTGTACGTTTTTCATTGTTTGATCGTAATTTCCGTGCGGTCAAACGGCGAAAAGAAAGCCCAAAACTCAATGGAAAGCAGGTTTTCCGGGATGAATTTCACCCAAGAGGTATCTATAAACAAAATGTAATTTCAGTTTCCTGTGCGATTTGTGCATGATAAACGCCTTGTGATCACTGTACTGTCACCCTTCAGCCATGACAATACAAAAAAAAAAGTTTCTGTTTGAATTTGTCTTTCAGTCGATGGTGGTTGGGGTGCCTGGGGAGCTTGGACTCCTTGTAGCAAGACATGTGGCGGTGCCACGGTAACACGAGAGAGAAAGTGCGATAACCCAGCCCCTCAAAATGGCGGCAAACAGTGCGATTCAAAAGACGCTAAGGAAACTAAAAACGACTGTAATCAGCCGTGTGAAAGTAAGTCAATATAACAAGAATTACAATTTCACTTTCATGAATCAAACAGGGTAGGAAAATCAACATTTAATTTAAAATGAGGGAAAAAGACGCTGGGCATTTTATCTTGAACGTTGCACTACATTTCGATTCATATGTTAAATACGTCATAATAAACAGTGGAACAATAATGCAATAAAAGTACCATTGGACAGTTTCGATCTGTGAGAAGAGCCTCAAAAAGGTTTGTTCCACCGGTGTAAATGCTTCTTGTAACATAACTTACTCCAGGTTTTCAACAAAGCATAAAGGCTTGAAAGAGTATTCGTAATAATATTGTATGAAAAGCGGCGGTTTTTATCTAATTCATTGTGGACGTAGCAATATACGCATTGAAGCCCGTACCACTGGTCATTGGTAGTCATGGCATCCACCACTACTCGGATTATTCAAATAGAACAGAACGCACCTCATCTTCAGTTGTTTGTGAAAAGCTGTGCCAGAGTATTCACTATTTCCATTCCCTACCCCACCCTAGCCGTTCCCTTGGACGGCCAGTGGACCGAATGGTCAGAGTGGTCTGCCTGTGCAAAGTCATGTGGAGGAAGCAAGGTAACTCGCACAAGAAGCTGTGCCAATCCCCCTCCCCAGAGGGGTGGAAAGGAATGTCCTGGAGAGGCAACTGAGACTTCTTTTGACTGTGAAACTCCATGCCCAGGTAAAACGCCATGTTTTTGTTTTAATTTAATATTATTTATTGTTCGACCTGCACAATTAATTGGCTTATTGATCTAAGGCCTTGTTAACAGTGTGAAGGATGGGAGGGAGAGGAAAGATAAGAGGTTTTTTTTGTGATTTTTAATATCTTTGTCAACAGTTCAATGACATAGCGACATAAATCAGCAATGAGCACGTAGATTAAATATCACGTTCTAGCTTATTGTAACTTGAATCATTTCATAAGCTTTATATCCTTACAGCCTTGTTAATCTCCTGCTATGTTTGCTATCCATCTTTCTAAGTAAATTTCCAGTGCCTCTGCTATTAATGGTTAATCACTATTTTTAAATAGCTGTAAACAAATGCGTGTTTTCTTGAGTTGTTAATAAGAGATCACTAAGCAAACATCCTCTCCGATTACCCTAACCACGCGCGATTGAATTGACAGTTTACTCTGATGTCCTTTCTGATACTATATATTACCTGGAAACGTAAGAAGGATTGACAATCAGATAACATTTATCTATCTTTCCTGTAACTTATTTAGTTGAAGGAAAATGGGGCGAGTGGGAGCCTTGGTCCGAGTGCAGCACTACTTGTGGCCCTGGGACCAAAGTAAGAACACGTGAGTGCGACAGTCCGGTGCCACAGTATGGCGGAGAGTGCCCTGGTAACGGGCAGGAAACAGAACCTTGTACAATCAGAGCCTGTCCTATAAGTAAGTAAACACTGCAACAGCGGAGAGTGTGTCAGTTATATTTAATATAAGTGCAAAGCTTATTTAATAGAATGGCTTTCAAGACGCGACCGATGAACAAGACCAAACCTCATTTTAATAAGACGATGGTGGTTAATTCACCTTTATTTTTGTTGTCGGGAAAACATAAGAGAAAGATTGTTGCTAGGTTTAAGCAACAACGCGGGTGGGATAGGTTGGGGTTGTAATCTATGATGAAATAATGTCTTTTTGGAAGAGATTAATTCATTTCGACTTAATGACTAACGCAACAGATACTCGCTGTTTTGATGGACGTTAGCTGTATAGCTTCCAAATCACAAATCTTAATTGAGACAGAAACTTTATATAACTTCCCATACTCTGTTTTAGAGTTAACCACACTTGTTTCTTTTATTTTTAGAAAGAAAAAAATCATGGCCTTATATTAAAACAGCAGGCGTGTGACTACATCAGGAACATACAATTCAGAATACTTTAAATAATTAAATACTAGTTCCATTTCCCCTTCTTAGATGTGGTGAATGGAGTATGGAGTCAGTGGGGTCCCTATAGCGCATGCTCTGAAACAGAGTACTGTAACAGAGGATCGCAGGTTCGCACTCGCTTGTGTAACAGCCCCGCACCTCAGAACGGCGCCAGGAGTGTCCTAAAACGAACTGTAAAGGTAGGTAATTTATAAACCGATATAAATAATTTATATAATAATTTATATCACCGTACGGCTGTGCATGTGCAAGTTTACGAAAACTTCAAGGGTAGCTTACGTTCTAATTTTCAACCTTCACTGAACAAGCTTTAAATGGAAATTTTGCAGACACAAGAATGAAATGTTTCGTATATGACCATAGTGACAGGCAAAGAAAATTAAGTACTTGATGGAAAGCCTTCTACTTGGCAAGAGACCTGCCTTAGATCTAAGAGTCATAATATAAAAAATCGGTGATTTTTGTGAAGCCTACCTTAGTTTTCTTATCTTATCATTTGCCTTCAGTTTATTTATTTTTGCAAATGTTATATTTATTGTGGCTTTCTAGATGGGAAGTGAGGATAGTCACACAAAATGAACCCTGAAATTAATTTCAATTCTATATAGAACAGCTTCATTTCTCGTGGCTTATTTTAACTTCGTTGATGAAGTGCCACTAAAATCTCAAATAATCCCCGCATTGAAAGCCACAGAGAATGAAGCGAGAGAAGGTGGGTAGAAAAATGAAAAAAAAAATTAATTGAATTAAATTGCAAGCAAGGAGTGAAGACAAAAAACAATCAGCTGGGAAATAAAAAAAATACATTGAAATTCTCCTGTTTTTGTTACAGCCGAGATTTATTTTATTGTCAAGGATTCAACCTTATTTTGTTAATAAGTTTTTCTAATATAATAGCAGTTTATATGTTATATATTAAATAGTCTATAATAACTTCGGCTATAATATATCTGATATCTGCCAGTTCATTCGCACTTTCCTTTGTTTTAGAAACGCCAGAGAATGTGGCTGCAACAAAGACAGTGGAGCCAGACTCGTTTTTGGCAGTAATGTGTGGCGCGACAGAGGCTGAACTGGTCAGCGATTCTCTGAAGAGTGATTTAGTCGCAGCTGTTTTTGTAAATCTTCCTAAACTCGTTCCTAGTTTAAAAGGCGGCTACTTTGCAATCAAAGAAAACACAGGCCTGTTGGACGAGATATGTTTCGAACCAAAGAAATTGCTGACCATTACACAACTGGCTCAACTATACCCCAACTTTCGGGCGGCCAAAAGTATGCCATTCTTTAACGTCCCTGGCGATGATGAGCACGTGAAAGGAGTGAAGGTCAACTTGAGGAAGGACATGGCCTTAAATGGAGGTATATATGTTGAGCGCATAGGAACTTCACATATACACTTTAGGTACCTTTTTCCCATGCTGACATACGAACTTCATATATACTCTTTGCGAATCATTTTTCATTGCTAATATTAAGGAACTTCATATATATATATATATATACTTTGCGTGCCTATTTTCATTGCTGATAAATGAACTTCATATATACACTTTGCGTACCTTTATTCATTACTGATAAAGGAACTTCGTATATGCACTTTGCGTACCTGTTTTCATTGCTGACGAAGGAATCTTACAAATATACTTCGCACACATTTTGTTTCATTGTTGAGTTTTTCTTTTTTTCCTTTCAGTTGAATTTCTTCTTGATACAACCTCAAGCTACGCCCCAACTGATACTGTCTCCCTTGAGAACGTCATGTTTCTTTACCAAGTGTCTCCAGGAAATGAACGCATTGTTGCGCACGGATTTAAGAGAATCGGCAGAGCGCTGTTTACATCTTATGCCAGTTCAGTTGGGAACACAGGAGAGGTGATAGTGGAGGGTTCCAGCAACCAAACAGCGTCCTCAGGTAAAACAGGTTTTTTTTTACAGGATAAACAAGTTACGTAACTAGACCAAAGATTGTTGACAGAATTGGGTTTGGTTAGCTACGAAAGAATTGTAAGTGGTTGCAATTCTGTTTTCAGGTACACGTGCAGTGCACACACAACGTAACCCATTTGTCTTTCAGTGCCGGGTTAAAGTAAAGAACTTTCTGTTGAGATTTAGTTAAGTCAACTTCATTAATGGTGGCGCAAAAAAGTGTAAAGCGTCTACACAAGGACTTGCGTTCCAATGCGAAAGCATTTTTTTCAAAGAGGCGCAAATGCGTTTCTCTGCGTTGATGTTCATGTTAAGACACCAAATATCTAATTCAAAATCATGATATAGTTTATCGTAAACCCTAAAAACAACTAAAAAAGGGTTATGAAGTCTGCATTATGCTATGCTGTTTCATTTTTTTCCGTTAGAGGAAATCGAAGCCGCGTTGTCTCCGCGAGAATCTGACTATGTGATACGCGTAGCAAGACATGTGGATCCCAGGTTCTCGTCTCACCAAACAGATCTTGCAAAAAGCACGCTTGGACACGGGAAAAAAGAGAAAGCTACGAGGCACAGTAGTGTCACTGGAAGCGTGGCACACCGCAAAAAACGAAAACGCAGTTACACGTCCAAGTGGAAAATGCGATACTCGACACTCAAAAGCCAGCGACAAGTGGTGCCTTCATATTTATTCGATCCTATTCATAAAGTCGATGAAGATGTAATTGATAACGCTCTGAGAGGAGTAAATGGAAGCCCTGGTTTCATCATGCCGCACCGGGAAAATACCACGATGAATCCGCAAGAACAAGACTCGATAAAGGGAAAGCTGGACCAAAAGATTCTAGACTTGTTAAAGCGCTTGGGACTGGGCCTAGTTACGATATCTGACCTGTCTTTGAGCATAACTGCTGACATGAAAGAAGTGATTCTGCGCATGAGTGGAAAGGCGGCTCCAAAAAAGATCGGTGGTTGGTTTAATTTCGAGATTGTACGCAAAAATATATTTGCTGTTGGATTCACAGCGGAGCAAGCCGGGTTTGAGGATTTCACAGAGAAGATGTTCAACACGAAGCTTGGTTTGTTTAAAGTGCTCGAGAAAACTACGGTATGTTAGTTAATCTTTAAACACTTACTTCCCTAAAGAACAAGTACGAAGAAAGTACAAAACTGTGTAGTTGAGAAAATACCAAGAAAATAGCATTAGTTGGAGGCCATGAGAAACTAAAGAATGATGTTGAGGCAAAATGTAACCGTTTGGGTTTTTTTTTAGTTTTCGTTGTCATAAATAAAAAAGGTACATTTCTTGAGTTTTTATCCCTTATTTTTTCAAGCCTTCAGATGGAAATGAGTTTTAGAAAGTAATGAACAGCTCGAGTTTGAATTGTAACAAGCAGTATTTAAAAAGCCATTCCAGTATCCATAGGCACTTCCTTGTACAGCTTAGTAAAGGCACCACAGAAGAGTTCTGTTTAATAGCTTTCTGATGTAGGTATCTAACCTTAAAAGTTAAAACTAACCTTTTAATACAGCATAACAGAACCACAAAACCACAGCATAATTGCTCCTTATTGTTCACTGGAATGATCACCAGTCACACTTTAGAGTTTTTTCATGCCAAGACACTACCAATAGGACCAACACTAGGTTTTCGCTAGAATTCTGTTGTTTAAATTAAGTTCACAATACAAAAAATGTTGGATTTCCATTATATTCCACTTGACGTTCAATATAACTTCATTAACTTTCCTTGGCTCGGAATAAATTTTTTTTCTAAGTTCATTATTCATTGTTTCATTGCAGTTTGGCATTTCATTTGCTCAGAAAGGATTCAAAGTCACAAAGGACACCAAATTCAAGAATGAGCCTTTGCAGTCGCTGATGACCAAAGAAGTCCCGGATGGCCTTTTCGTTGCCGCTCAAACCAAGTTTGCTGCGAATTGTGGGGGTGAATCAGTTTGCCAGTTTGGTAAGATTCTTATGGGTAAGGATTCGTGGTTGAAGTTTCATGGTGGCATAAATGCAGCAGGCGTTAAAGTTGCGGCTGGTATGTATGGCATTCCCATTAAAGGAGATCTGAAGTTCAACAAGGTGGAACTGTTTGTCGAGGTAGGAAATAGGCCAATTAACAGTTGCTTTGAACCTCATTATGAAAGCGAGGCTTCGTGGGTAGTTTTTGTTAGGAAAATGGTTTACATTCATGTGGCAAACCAAAGTAATTTCCACATGAAATGTTTTGCACTTAGCCTCGGTTTGATAATGAGGTTCAAAGCAACTCGTAAATGGCCTATTGACTTTTTTCTAAAGCTTTGACAGGTACGGTGGTTTCAGGGTTAAACTCAAAAGTACCAATAAATGATCGGACTTAGGCAGTGAGTTTTTCAAATCCAATCCATTTTTTATTGTTAAGTAGTATTATTTTAATCAATTTACCACATGTGTCTCAGAAAAATATGAAGATGTTGAAATTAATTAAGCTGTTAAAAAAACTGAAACAAAACTGGTTTTCGGACGCTGTAATTTATCGTAACTTTCAATAAACGGGTGCGCCCGGAATGAGACAACTTTTTGTTCTCAGAACGTTTGTTTCTTTTTCTTACCGGTTACAAAACAAACGTGTAGTTCTGGGGAAGAGGACGTCATTCGCATATAATAATGTGAATTTAGACCGTTCCAAGGCTGTTCTCTGACGGTCTAGTATTTAGGAAGTGAAACTATTCTTCTTGTGGTTCAATGAACCGTACCGCGCTAGAAACCGAATAAAATTCCCGTCTTCACTTTATATTTAAAAGGTAGTTAAGTATGAATCAACAATTTTTTCGTAATGGATTTAACTATAAAAGTTAACGCTAAAAGAGAACGACGTTTCGACCGTCCGACGGTCAAGGGCAAAATCAAACCAAAGGAACATAAACCTCCAATTGTGAATCAACAAAACGTTGTTCATTATTTCAAATGTGGTCTGTGCGATGCAGACTATGTTGGCTTCACGAGTTGACACTTACATCAACGTGTGGAGGAACACAAACGATCAACAATTGGCAATCACGTAAAGGACGAGCATGCACAGGATCCAGAGACCATTAAAAGCAACTTCAAAATCCTGAAAAAGTGTCAGAACAAACTCGACTTCTTGATCCTCGAGATGTTGTTTTATTCGCGACCTAAAGCCGAAACTGAACAAACAATGCGACTCGATCCGCTCGAAGTTATTTGTTTAATCATTTCACTTTTAAATACCTTTTATCGTTTTTAGCATTCCTTTCTATTCATCATTCACGCTATTATTTATATTGTTTAGATGTGAATATCTTAGAGCTTTTTAAGTCAGTATCTCATTAGTTTTTTTCACAATTGTATATAAGCACATGCTAACTTTTACTTCTCATTTTGAACTTGAAAATGACCGTCGGACGGTCGAAACGTCGTTCTCTTTTAGCATTAACTTTTATAGTTGAATCAAAAGGAAGATGTTTTCAGAAAAAAAAATGCGTGAATTGCCGACGGATGTACTCCAAAATATTTGCAATACATTACAGAGACGACCGATGGTAATACAAATACAAGCTTACTTTCATTTTAGAAAAGACCAAATTCAACATTGCTCAACTTGATCTATCATATAATTTCACTTTATGCCAGGCTCTATAGTGTAGTGTGCTCAATTTTTTTTTTCTATGTTATTAGGTTAAGTATGGGAGCGCCTCTGTATTGCCTAATCTTGGATTCGCGGTAGAGCTAGACGTACCCGTCAAGGGAGAAGTAAACGACAAAGGAGAAGAAGTTCCCGGCACGTCCCTGCAACTTGGAGGAAAGCTTTTTGTCACCGGGGGAGCTGAGATTGGTACAACTTTGTATATGAAGGGCATGTGGAGGAAGGCTTTTGGTTTGACTTACCTCGACATTGGAAACATTCAGATCGGGTGAGGAAGGCATTCATGATTTACAGCGTATCATAACTGCGAGAGTTTCCTGGATTTGTTGACTGTTGTAGCTTGCTAATAGTGAAGTTAACATAATAAAATGTAAATGACAAGATGGCTTAATTGATTGCCAGCAGCTTCAGTTAACATAGTAAAATGTAAATGACAAGAACTCTCCTCAAGGTGGCTTTGTAACCGCATTTTTGTTTGAACTTGTTCGATCTATGAAGTTGGTTGCAACTTGAAAACGAATACCTCAGATTTTAGAGTTGTAATGTACTGGAAATTCGGTGCAGTTTTCTTCATTTTCGGTTTCTTTTTTTGTGACGAAAATGAAGGCAAAATTTATGTGATTTTTCTTTAGAACAGTTTGAACTTATTTACAAAACTGTTCCTCAAATCCATGCTGAAAAGCAGTGGGGCCAAATCAAGTAAATTTTAAAAGTTTAACAAAGCGATCTATCTGTTTTTGAATCGTTATTGAAGTGCTGAAATGATACTCTTAGTTCTATATTATTTACATCAGGTTTACAGTAACACTAGCCGGAGGTGTTCCAACGGAATTCAAATTCAACGGCCGCTTGGAGATTGGACACGACTGCCAAGGGGCGGACGACTTCAAAGTTGAGGGGCGCTGTATCTCAGGGGAGGCCTTGGTAGGAATTAGCGCCAATCCTGCCTCTCAGTACATTTATGGCGAGCTATCACCGGTAACGATTGGAAAGATATTGCGCATGCTCGGCTCAAAACTTCAGCTGCCTTCAGCTGTGGAACAGAGTGGATTTCCGAAAGGATTGATTGTAAGTATATAGGTAATTTCTAAGGGCTGGTTCAATCTGGTGACCGAATCGGAAGCGTAAGGGCCTTAAGTTCTAGTGTTAATAAACAAAAGGAGACGAAATCGCAATCGTAAGCTCAGTGGAATCGGAATCGCATGGATCAGAATGTTTCCTTTTTCTTCCGATTCCGCCTCTGACTCCGTCGCTTGCGATCGAGTGCAAACTGACTGATTAGATTGCGAGTTTGCCGTATTAGCAGTCCGTCACTGGATTATGCTGGCAAATTTTACAACCTTCCCGTGACCAGTGAATAACCTAAACAGGAACAACACCCCAGCTGAACAGCAACTTCTCTCCTGGTCGTTAATTCTTTGATCCATTCATTCCTTCTCAGATCTCCGCATCGTGGGCAAATCAAAAAGTCCCGTATGCCGGTTCAACAAAAGCCATCAAGAAAGGTGTTTACATTAAAGGAACAATCAACATCCTGGGTTTTGCACCCGCGGTAGAAATATTACTAAGCGATGAGGTAATGATGGTACTTTCTGTTTCGTAGGTATTTATTCTACTAAAGGGAAAGGAGAAAAGATGAACATCATGTAAATTTATTAAAAAGCAGAACATTGGGTCACGCCATTCCAGCGTTTTGTTTGGCAGTCATCGAATATTTAGCAAGTATACAATGACCGAGAAATAGCGGGCATAAAATCGTAACTTCTTGTCGTTCTTGCAAATTAAAATCAGCAAGATCTAGCAACATATCTCGGGTTTTTTCAATAAAACAATTAATTGACTCGCGCTTCCTGGATGTAGTGTGATTATAGACCTTATTAAAACAAATGGCTGACATTTTAATATTCTTGTGTTTGCATTCAAATTAGCCCTGCTAACTTCGTTCTAGATTTAAAAAAAGTCAAAAGAATAATTATTTTTAACATGAACGAGGCAGGTAGGCTAGTCAGGCATTTTTGCATACGGTCTTTTGCCAACGCCTCTTTAGCTCTTTATCATATCCTATCCAACGTGAGCCTCGTAGAATGATTGTTACATAATTTGATTCGTATTTTACACTTTCGGGAATGGACATGATTTATCATGTCACACTATCTTCCCGCGCTTACATCTTTTAAACTGGTAATTCTGTTCTACCGTGCGCAAGAATTGCTGCTGTTTTATTGACAGAATCTCTTACCTGCTTAGAAACTCAGACGCTCTTCCCGGAGCATTGTGGTCAACTAAACACCTCCCCCTACGCATTACATTTGTACTGGTTTTGGGTCAACCCCAAACGCCCCCAGCTTAGTCAATCCTCATTAATATTGAGTTCCTTTACTAAGATCTTTCATGATTTCAGCAAATAAACTTTGACCTTGAGTTGGACCCTGTGAAGTTACTAGGGGGAGTAGAAGTGGTCCGATCCATAAAGGACAAGAAAAAAGGCCCAAAGTTTTACCTTCATGCCAAGAGAAGCCCTCTTGAAGCAGAGGTGGGTGACAAAGGCCATAGTTGATAAACTTCTATCTGATGCCACTATAACGAAACAATATTTCCTCCTTGTGATGATGATAAAAAGATGCGTTTGTTTAAGTGTTTGGGGGTCTTACTGCTTTGACATTTTTGATTGTTAAAAAAGGATCAAGACGGCGATTTAGACGTTATATTAACTACAATAATTAGACTCCTATTGGTTTAGATCGGGGCTAAACATTTTTTCAATTTGAACTTAACCTTTCTTTAAATGGAGGCAGAAATTTTCTCCTTGTTTGTTGGTTTTGAGTCGACAGTCGACGATTAAATTAATGTTGGCCGAAATTAAAGTTCGGAAGCACTCGGAAGTTCTTCGGATGATCTTCAAGAAATGACACAAGAACCTGTTATATTCGTGGAAAGTTTATTCGCTTGCTGTAGCTAGGTTTATTTGTTTCTACATAAGCTTAATTCCAGAAGTAAAAACATTGATACTATATTTGTAATGGGTCTTGTATTTTAGAGACAATCGTATATCCTGTTCATTTATCAGATATTTATTCAAGGAGCTGTCGTCATCTTCGGATTTGAAACAGAAATCATGTTTAAACTCACGAATGAACAAATGGAAGCCGAACTGGCCCTAAACCTGTTTAACTTGTTCAAAGCGAGAGTCTGGATTGCAGCAGGTTATGGAAACCCGTTTGCCGGAACAGGATTCCAGGCCAAGTTTACCATAGAAACCGGTTTTGGTGAGCTGTCAAACCAGACTGCTCAGGTGTTAGTAAGAGGACTCTTAGCTGCAAGAAAAGCTCTGGAAAGAGCCAGAGAGACGGTAAAAGACGCTAAAGTTGCTTGTGAGAGGAATGCGGGTAGTTTTTGTGACGTATGCGAAAAACTTGCGTGCGATGAAATTTCGGAGGAATGTAAACGTGCCATGGATGATTTTAAGCATTTTATTGGAGAGAAGGTGGACAAGTTTGGTAAGTAAATTCCGAAGTAAAATAGTCTGTGTTTTGGACAATTCGCTGTAGCTTTTTGTTGGAATTTCCATTTCCATTTGTTGTTATTGTATTTTTGCGTATTAGCCGCACGAGTACTTCCCCTACCGCTCCACGAGGACTGGACACCAGTTAATTTTATTCAGGCGTTGCTCATGTAGATGGCGTGGACAGTGGGTAGACAGCTTTTTGCTTTTCCTTTCTTGGGCTTGAAAAAGAGTGTTTTGTGCTTTCAGTCTTGTCGAAAGCGATTTCCTTTCGAAAGCCATAACAGTCTGTGCTATCAGAATGAGAAATGGATGGGAAAAGAAGTATGCACTCCTAGATAAGCTACCTTTAGTATGAAATAAGCCGCGGTGAAGGAATCTATGTGGTTTTTGAAACGTTTCCCGCGGACACCCTTCCCACATTATGGACAAATTATTTAGCCCAAGAAGGCCAAAGTCATGTGATCTCTACCTCTGTATATATTCACAATTACTAAAAATAGATAGACTCCTACGTGAGTCAATAACTAGGTCCAGAGACGCTAAAGCACGATCGTATAATCTAAAGCGCATTCCTGATTCGGACAAATCCTTCTTTCACCAATACTCAAAGCGGGGTCCAAAACTGGCCTAATCTTGTACCTCACTAAAACAGAAAACCACCTAATTGAAGAAACTTCTTCAACGAGGACAAACCTCTGCAACACGGAGGGCTTCCATATTTAATATGGACACACGCTGACATTTTTTCTGTGGTTTTTGGTCCCTAGCTTGTGTTGGACTGCAACGATTTTTGCTTCAGCGTTAAAATCCTGTACTGTTGTATTTGTTTGTCAGGACGAAAACTTAGAAGTATAGGCGAGAAATTCACATCTGCATTTACACAAGACAGAGCCATGCGCTATATGGATCTTTTAGCAATGGGAATGAACTGTCACCATAGTAACAAGTATTCAAACTACGTAAATAGAACTTGTCATAGCAGTCACCATAGTAATAGTACAACGCACCGCACGGCAAGACGCAAGAGGTTTGTGGGTAAACTAATGTGTGAGAAACTGGCAGAGAAAGCGTGTGGGGTGACCAAGGACTTGTGTAAAGGTGAGGCTGTAGCTAAAATAGCGAGAGCTAAAAATCATTTCATGGAGAAAGTTATTGTAGTGTCATGCATAGTGCCAGCGCTTTACCGTGGCCACCCAACAAACTTTTTTTCAAGTTAGCCAATCAGGATACGCGAATTTGATAAACGGTCACGCCTCCTTGCAAAGTCAAACAGGCAAGTGACCCAAGAACGAATTATTGAAACATGTCGTTTTGCATTTTATGAACAAGGAGGAAGATTTCCCGATTGGCTGACTTGAAAAAAAGGTTTGTTGGGTGGCCACGGTAAGGCGCGTCGCACATACTCTTCACCTTTTTATATAAATGATTTATAAAGATACTTAGGTAAGGAACTTTTCTCGTCTTCTGTACCAAATTGTCAGAGTTTCAGAGAGTAGAGGTATAGTACTGGATCTCACTCTGTCTTTGAAACCAATACGGTCATTCACTTGATTTTTAAGCGTGGTCCCTCTGAATAAAGACTTTTTTAGTTAGTATTTTCTTCTTTTGCTTAGAATTAGCATCTTATCCATCCCAGTTATGATTTCATTTATTTATTTATTTTTTACTTATTACATTTCCTTATGATTTCCAATGCACTTCTTTTTTTAAGTTTTCTATTAAGCATTTAAGAGGACGTTCCTGTAAAATCACTTCTAGTCAAATTGCTATCCTCAGCAAAGATTATCATCAATCAATCAATTCATCTCGGCATCCTTATTTGAGAGGCTCCACTGGAAGAAAAAACGTCAAATTTTCACCGAAAGTGAGAATTTTGAACAACGAGATGTTAACCGATTGCTTCCAATTGAGCACCCTCATTCATAACCTTTTTTATTTTTTTTTTGTTTCGGTTTGTGTCAGGATCCTGCAATGTCGTCGGACACATCACCAAAGGAATGTGCAAAACACTCGACCTAGCTCACCACGGTCTTTACTTACTAGAAAAGAGCACGTACTGGGCCGAGCGAGCTGTCCTCGGAGCAGCTAACAATATTCTTATTATCCACAAGTTGTCTTTTGAGACTCATATCACGGCTACACCACTGGACTCCTCGGTAGCTCTTGGTGCTGATGTTAGTATATTTGGCTGCAGAGGACAGTTTAAGTTGGATTTCAACTTGGCTGATCCGCTGAAGAATGTTCATCAGCTCGCGGACGCAGCTCTTGCGTATTTTAAGAAGCTGTTCTCGCCGCGGTTTTCAAAGACGATTTATGATGAACCGAGTGAGGAAGCTGACTACGAGTTTGCTGGTATGTATCTGCCGGAGATACAATTACTATAGTAAGTACACTGAAGATTCCATGAAAAAATGAAAAACATTATGACGATGACTGTCTGACTGTCTGTCTGTCTGACTGATTCTTTCTAGTCTGCCTTTTATTGATGGATAGACTGCTGATTAACTGAATTGATTGATTAGCATTGTTGTTAGACAGAATGATTGACTGCCTAACTGTTTGACTGACCGATTGATTGATCGACCCAACGATTGATTGATTGAGTGATAGGAATTATTGACTGATTTGTTTGATGGTCCACTGTTGATAGGATCGAACAAAGATTCGATTGAAAGAGAGATCGCCGATTAATTGATCAATTGGCTGTGTTGTTGAACAAATTATTGATTAAATAATTCATAAACAGATTGATTGACTGATTGTTTGATTGACTGATTGATTGATTGATTGATTGATTGATTGATTGATTGATCAGATGATTGAGTGATTGATTGATTGTTTGATTGATCAATCGATAGAAGGATTGATTGGCTTGATCCTGATCCATTGATGCAAGAATCGATCCTGAACGATTCGATAGCCATATTATTGGATTGGATTATGGAGTCTTCACCAGGCTCTTGTTCTCCTGCGTTTACCTATGGCCTTATGTGAACTAAATGAGTCATTTTACAGCTGATTCGTTTAGGTGTTTTTCTTTGTTTTTATCCTCAGGTGAATTCCGAATCCAACAGAATGGCAAAGATGACTGTCTGTCCATCTCACCCACCTCACAACCAGGTTCTCCTGTTATAATGGGATCCTGTGACGGACACGTGTCAGAATGGCTGTTTACACTGACAGGGGGGCTCATGGTAAGTCATCTTCTGGATGGAAAGAGGGAGGGAGTAGCAGAACACCCATGGGCATATTATTGAGATTTCGGGTTTTGTTTTAAGCTCGAAACACTACTCTCTAAAATGATACTTGTGCGTTACTAATTCACTGCTTTACCATCTGAGCTGCCGACTGGCCACGATGGAAACAGCTTTTGAGTGAATCTCAATCTGATCCTACATGTGTCCAGGAAATGCAATCATGTAACAAGCATACGTAAAATGAATTCCCATGTCAAAAAAACAAACAAATAGGCCAAGGATGTCAGGGTTTCGATTCAACATTAGAATCTTCCTTGGGGATTGAAATAATAAATGCAAACCATTTATTCTAACATGTAGAGACTAAGTAATATATGTCGCTTTGTTCGTTTGGTCCGTAATTGGAAAATTAAACCAGTTAAGAAGAATGTCCCTTCACCGACAGTTGAACAAGAAGATAAATAATTCTTCCTTCCTTATTAGACATTTTGGAGTAAATTACCTACCTCTGGTTTCCTACCTCCAATATCTTATTCTCATTTCATATACACATTTTTTTTCAGAATGCCGATTCCGGCCTCTGTGTGGCGATGGGTAGAGAGCAGGGCCTGGATCTACTGAAGCAAGAAATTTGTGACGTCAAATCTGAGGAACAGAGGTTCACCTGTAAAGGAGACAAAGTAACACCCGTGAAGAATTCTGGGTTATGCGTGACGGCCTCTGGTAACTGTTTCTCTGTTTTCGTAATACCACTGATGTTTCTTCAACTGGCCCCGTCAACTCTAACCGGCGTTTTCGTTAATTTGAAAACGCATACCCCAAAGTCTCTTTCGAGCTATTTTACTTTTAGTGATCATTCTTTTATTCACAGGATATCCATGTTTGATCAAGTAGCGATGTTAGTCCCTATCTGTCGGTTAGTCAGTTCTTTGTAGCTATGACGATGGCGCTAGGAGTACATTAAGGCGATGACGATGTCACATCACGTGATAATAATGTCATAATTGCCAAATGGCGGCCATCTTGGGTCCGCCATCTTGGATTTCTGGAGTTTCCCAAAACGTCAGGAAAGCATCAAAGTTGAACGAAAAGTTAACATAACCATTAAAAGCACACTAATATCAGCTACAAACATAAAAGCTACTGTAAGAAAAGTATTTTTTCGTCATTTTGTAGTCATGGTATCATCATGACCACTAACCAAACACATAAAATTGTTTCCAGATAAGTTTCTGGAAAAGTCACCAAGTGTCATGGCGTTTGCACAAATATCAAAAAAGAAACTTTATTCAGGTTCAACGCTGCCGCGGGCAGAATCCGTCCCCAACCCAGCCTAGTTAGGGTAAAGAGTTCGCTGATCGTCCACAATAAAAAGATAAAAATTGTTATTTCAATTATTTTCCGTGACCAGCCACTAGCTACGATGTGTTGGCAGTAGAAAACGCTTCCAAAGCAGCTAAGGTTGGATATAAAGCTTTTTGTCTGTTTTAGAGGAGATAAAACCGGGCCGAAGGAATTGAAATGGGCTCATGTAGAAGTATAATACTGGTTTCAGTGCTTTTTCTGATAACCGCACCAAGTTCGCTGGGCACCATGAGCGTTAATCTGTGGAGTAGGTAGAGGCATTTGCTGAAATTTACGACGTCGAACAAAAAATTATGATAAAGTAACTGAAACAAAAGCTCGATCTGTTTATTCACTGCTCTTCACTTGGCTTTGATGGCCACCAAAAATAATTTCCCATTACATTGTATTAACACCACCACGAATATTATTGTTGTACTTTATCTTATGATCATGATCATGATCAATTTATTTTCTATTTATTCTTTCGTTGACTTCTTTTAGCTGGCAAAACAGGTATGGGAAAAGTGGAAGCCAGGTTACTAAAATGTAGCAACAGCTCACGAGATGCACAAAGGTGGATTCTACACGGCGATCCCAGGGTGCTCTCGGTGTGCGACAAATTTGTGGCGGGTAAGTTGGTCCAGTGAGCTGACTGAGCATGTTAGTGGGCTTCACTATTCATTTATAAAATTTCTTATGTAAGACGGTCTTGAATGATTGCGTTCGACCCTCGCAAACTGTTCAATGGCTTAAGTTTAATCATCAGCTGACGGATAAACGTAATTCTTTGGTGTCAATTAATAGCTCATGAAGTGAAGCGTGCAATCAGTTAGACCGCTAACCAAAAAGTAACTCCACTGACACCTAACATTATAACGTCAATCGTGAACGTTCTGGTCCAACTCCATCAAAAATCAGTCCATTCGTTGGAAAACTAGCTGTAGCCGGAGGGGGAAAGGGAGGGGGTTTCTCCATACTTTAGGTCATAAAGAAATGTCTTACTCACCTTCGTAGTATGCAAAAGGGTAACGCCATTTAAATGTTTAGTATTTTAAAGGGTTACAAACATAATGAACCGAATTCAACCAAATTCATGAATTTGAAATTATCGCAGAAATTACAACGCAAAGATTAACGGCCGGGGCCTTCCAGTATGAAACTTTATTAAGTACTCCTCAGGGAACTGCCATTAAAATTCGTTTCTTTTGTACTGTTGACTGTCAAAGATGTACATACCCAAGGAAACTCTCATAAGACACCGCTATCGTAAACCGTTAAATTAGTCGAAATGAAGAATCAAAGAATAGTGATATATTCCATTTGCAGACGTGGCGTTGAACAAGCCTGCTCTTCAGTCCAGCCTGATGGTCCTTGATGATCTTGAGAGTGAACCCAAGGATGACCAAGGGAACCCAATCGTGATACCTGGAGTGGGCCCTGAACTGGCTGTGGATGGGAACATGTCTACTATCCCCTCAATAGGTTCCTGCTCCATAACGGCCCTTGAGATGGACCCTTGGTGGAGGGTGGATCTACAGAAGGAGCATATCGTAACAGATGTCAATGTGGTCAGCTCATCAGGTATAGCTTCATATATGCACTCATGAAATGATAGTTGTCAGTATCAAAACTCGTCAGTCAGTGTAAAAACACTCATGTAATGTATGGTTTCTATTCTTTGATATTAATAAGTTTAAATTCTGATTGGTTGAGAAAGTGGCAAGTTTTTCTCTTTTTTTATTATAGCCAGTCTCACTGCTTTGAAAGACAAACCAAAGCAAACGTTTTCACACAAATAACCTCCAAAACTGAATTGAAACTTGCACAATTATAACATTGTCACATAATTATAATTGCTCCAAATAACCTACTGATGCCTATGAGAAACAAAATTGTTTGACCAGTGAGTGTTCCCCACAGTCTGCTGCTTTGTGCAGCGGCCAAAATGCAACGAATACGTGGTATATGTGAACAAAAACAAAGTTCGCTTCTATGAAGAATCTTTGTTTTCTCGGCTTTAAAATGAACGCTAAAGTATAAAAAAATCGTTCCATCAATATTATCGCGTTTCTGTATAAATGGTGATTCACTGCATGGATAATTCAATGTACATCTCTTGGTTCCAGGCCCTCTGTCGAGCCCTCTGTCTAATTTTGAAGTTCGAGTTGGTATCCTGACAGACCACAAACAGAACCCAATGTGCGGTGACCAAGTGAGACAGCTGGCGGCCGGGGAGGTCTGGACAGCAGAATGTAAGCCACCAATCCCAGGGCGCCACGTGTCCGTCAGTATGGTGGGGAAGGGATATTTGACGATATGCGAGGTGGCTGTGTTTGCGAGATCAGGTAAGTTAGCCAGCAATAAATAACAAACTAGCACTAAATGAGCAAACTTTCTTCCTTTACAGGAACTAATATCCCCAACAAGCTGCAGACCTCGATGATTGTTTTCACTGAAATGTCTGAATGTGGGAGATCTGGGCACGAAATTAGTCGGCAACAAGCGGACCATGTAACGGGATTTGGACTTTTACTTTTCTACTCCACCTGCAGGGCTACAATTGTCTGACCTGTAGTGAACTTGGATTAATAATAATAATAATAATAATAATAATAATAATTATGGTAATAATAATATTTAATATTTCTACTGCGCAAATTAACATGTAGATATGATCAAATGCGCAATAACCAGGTTCATAGGGCGGTTTTTACATTTATATACTATTGTTATTCCATCTTTAGTTATAATTTAGTAACATATCAAACCTGAAGAATGCTAGTCTGGCGCGCCAGCTGAAATATTGTTTCGAAACTAACACGTTGTATCAGCTTTGAAGTAGTCTTTGGACTTCTCACATTTCATTTTAATTAAGACTGGAAAGAAATTTGCTTCTGTCTTAGTTTTGGTTTACTACTTTCAGGGTCTATGTTAGACTGCGGGATTACGAGATTTTCGCACTTCGACAGATTTTGGTGCATCAAATTTAATATTTAACATAACATTTTGCAAGGATGCATAAACTCGTATTTGTCACTGATAAAGTACCCTTGAACCGGGCAAACGTTTTTATTTTGACGTTCACCGATACAACTAGACGTGGATTACACTGACCTGTGCTTATTTGAAAGAAGGGCACTGGGCCCTGGGCCGTCATGACCGATTTCAATTCTAGAATGTACCCTACAATCGTGACTCCACGCATGTTTTCTCACACTTAAGTTGTTGTGATTGGTTAGTATAGTGCGACACTCCATTGAAAACCGGTGACACACCAAAGAACAAGCTGACATTAGATCGGTATTCTTCACAGAATTTATTTTATAATAGCGCATGGTTCCAAATATGGGTAAATGTTTTAGTCTGCCGGCATATTTTTTAAATATTGTTTTGTTCTGTTCATAGATAATCAAGGAAAATGCAGCTCAGAACTGAGCAGAAAAAGGGAAGAAATAACGAACACCGCACCAGAAGATATATGACTAAATAAGCTTGTTTGATTTGAATACGAGTATTAAATACTTGGAGTTTGCAATAGATGTTAAAAATAAAAGAATGAAGTCATTGAAGAGTATCGTCTTTATACATTCGCGGGTACGTTCATGTATGGTGTGGCACTACAATACCAGCATTCTCTCCTTCAGCTCAAGGTCAGAAGAGTGAGAAGACCAAAGTGCGCTCAAATGCATACCACCGTCGGCGTACAAACTCCAAAGCGATCGATAGATTAGGAACTGCGACCCACAGGGATAAAATAAACTTTCTTTAAAGGGGCACTGTCATGGCGATTTTGCTATATTTTGGTTAAAACTGCTCAAATATTTGACAAAGAACCCTTTTCTTCCTAACATGAAATTGCTATTAGGGCGCCGGGAAGAAAGTATTAGGGGAATTAGCCAGGGAAGAACAAGCTATAAGCAATTTTACGCGACCTCTCCACAATACACAGGAAAAGCTTGAAAAAAATGGCCAATTTTTTTTCCATTTTCATCCTAGCCATCCACAGCCAAACATAATTGATACTAGTTTCTGTGCATTAGTGGGGTTATTGTTAACAAAACTGAACCATTATTTTGACGATTCCATCGTTTCAAATATGTTTTTTTTCCTGGCTATTCAAAATAGGTGACACTGCCCCTTTAATTACAGACTTTGTTTACATGCTAACGCATCCTTCGTATTCTCGATGACTTCACTGTAGAACAGTTTACGCCGTAAATCCGAGACATCCGTAGCGATGTGAGCGTTCCAATACGTTCCAAAGCGTACCAAAGAGTACTGCAGCGTACTAAAGCGTACGGAAGCGTACTGAAGCGTACTAAAGCGTACTAAAACGTACGGAAGCGTACTGAAGCGTACTGAAGCGTACTGAAGCGGTAACGAAAACTAGGAAACAAAACCTACAATTACAAACATGCATTAGCGATGAAATGCAAGCAAAAGGAACAACATGCTAATGCTGAAAATCTCTAACTTACATGACTCTTGCCAATCTCAAAGCTAGAGTCCTCAGGCTCTTTGGCCAGCGGTTGGTCGCCAGGAGAGCCTCTGGGGAAATCGGAAAAAAAAAATTGGATTGGCTGCCTCGTAATGGCTTGCATTGTTTTACCGCAGAAATGCTGCGGTAATGACATTTCAGTTCCCCAGAGTCTCTCATGCCGACCAACCGCTCGCTAGAGAAGTGAGGACTGTGGGTACTGGAGACTGTCGAGTTGTGGAACCCCTTGGTTGAAGAAGTATTGGCCCTGTGACAATTGAGTTCCTGCCAATTGTCTGTTGATTTGCATTGGCAGCGAATCTTATAAAAAAAATAAATAAAGAAAACATAAATAAATAGACTTGAATGTACATTCCAGTGCCAGATCCAGGATGCTTTGAAAAGAGAAGGATGGTCAGTCGGTGTGAAATATTGTAACCGTTTATTTCCATTTTTACTTAACTTTGGCCGCCCCTAAAGAAGGTTAATTTTGTCTAATCGGAAATATTGAGCAATAAAATTAACCTTCTTAGCTATCCAATCAACCTTGCATTTGGTTTTACGTTGTATTCAATATTGCAGGTCCTGATCTACACAAAGACCCGACTTCAATTTGTTTATGTTGCATTATTCTCAAATAAGATTTTACTGTTGGTCAAGTATCATGCTATAGGCCGACAGAAATGTTTGAAAAAGTAGGCTTTAAACAGTAAGGCAATGTTATTTTTTAATCTCCTAATCGTGAGAGTAGCAACCCCCCTTAAATCCCCCCCCCCCCTCGCCCCCCGCTGGAGTGGCCTTAGCATTTATGGGTTGAAGGCTGGCTTTGCTCCCAATACATCTGAGTTTTACAATATTTTTCAAGCGCGTTCAAAATAGTTTATCTAATTTAGGAATGGAAAAAACGCCTTTTGTTAACAGCACGCGCTAATGTTTTTAAAACATGTTTGCAGAAACAGAAAACAAATAACTGGCTAAACAGATCTTACTGTGAGATAATTAACTTTTGCATGAATATTTATAATTTACCTATGTAAGTTTTCCTTCTGTGTAAGCTTTGTCCTTCGACTATGCAAAGGAATTGGCATAATTATCTACTTTCATAAAATGCTGAGTCGATATCATCGGGAATTTAATATATTTTCCACTTTTGACACAAAAACGGATGAAATAAAACGGTAGAATCGTGGTCTGAAGTTGATCAATAAAATGATTCGTTCATATTTACTAACTTAACATTTAAGCTAGTCTTAAAGGGGAAGTGTCATGGGGTTTTTGATATCTTTTGTTTAAAATGATGAAATAAGACCTTAAATCAACTGTCAAATAAATTCTAGAATGATGAGAGGAAAAAAATTAACTCAATTCAGTTGAAGGGAACAACTTGTGATCTGTTCTAGCGCATTTTGGAAACAAAAATGTAAGAACTTGAAAAAACATTAGCCTAACATTTTTCAAGTTTCAATCCAAACCGGCCTACCCCGTCTCTGGCTAGAGGCACTAATCAACAGTTTTATTACTGGGGTGTTAATTTATAACAAACTCGAAAATTATTTCGTTGTTTCTGCTGACAGACAAACATTTTTGGGTTTTGAAATGACAGAAAATTAGCGTGATACTTCCCCTTTAAGAAATAGGGTTAATCTGAAATTTACACTGCCTGTTTTCTTCCAATGTACTTATAAAAGTAAATCCTGTAATACGCAAAGTGAAAAAAGTAGGGGCACTTTACAGTCTTCCCAAACCGTTTGACTTGCTGTCGGTGTTTTGTTTACAACAGACAACTGATTGAAATCAAGAAAATAGATGTCCCTGAGTTTATGCTAATTTTATCAATGCTCTTTATCAGTCAAATCACAAAAGTCTCCCCCCCCCCCCCCCCCCCTGTAGTCCTTCTCCTTTCGTAAACACAAATACGTCTGTCAAACATGAAAGCCAAATGAAGGTGACAAATAATTCTCCCTAATATGAAGTACCAATTGCAGAGCTGGGCGTGCATTTCTATACACGAGTGAAAAAAAAAGTAAAATGTAAATATAAATAGTTTATTTTTTGTTTCTTATCCTACGCAACTGGATATTGTCTGACCCTGTTACTAGAACTCTCCGTTAGTTAAGCGATAAATACCACCAGCTACGCAGTTTAATTCAATTTGCCTTGATTACCTCTTGAAGAGGAAATGCTAAGCGCAGGGCTCATCACAAAGTCACGTGTCATTATAATAAGCCACAGCAATAAGCATACTGGTCTTTATTCACTGGCTCGACTGCATTTACTTGATATTTCCCTAAATTTTCCCATCTAGTACCGTACGAAAACCTATGAAAACAGTAGAGAACATGCATGTTGTTCATCGCAATTTTTTAACTTAGCGTTTGTTTTCTTCATACCATTTTCCTTGGTTGTAAACTATTTTATGATCACACACGCATAATATAAAAAACAATTAGGCATTTCACAAACGAGCTGATGTTCCATAAATATCAGTTTAAAAATATTTGTAGGAGAGGTTCAGAGCCGACTAATAAAATGTTTGAAAATTTAACGTGGTTCTGAACCTCTTCCTCCTTTTTTTGAATTTGCAAAGCGTTGCGTTTTGACATGCTGATCGCAATTCGATAGTAAAAAATAGGGGTCATCGCGCTTGTTTTGAGCTTAATTTGGGGCTGTTTTTAACGGGAGATATTTTTGTTATGGTAACCTATTAATGTTTAGGCGTTATAAACCCCTGTGGTTACTAAATAAAATTAAACACTTTCTGAAAGATCTTGAAAGTTGCAAACATCTGTCAGTTGTTTCCATATTACATCTGAAGCTTTTACCGCGGTAGTGAGTCGTTTAATTATTATGTATTACTGTAAAAAGTCCAGTGCATAAAATGAGGTAACTGCACACCGCTTAAGTAACTAGCAGTTATGAGATAAGTAGCTATAAATAAATACCAATGTTTGCAAAATATAAGAAGTTACATAAAAAATTTAGAATTCTTTGATTAGTTTACTAAACTTAATTTCAACATATAGAAAATGGTTTCGGCAACCCTCTACATTTGGTGTTAAATTGGCTTTAAATACAGAACTTAAAAATTTGAAATAAGCATAAGTTATATAAATGGAAAAAGAAATTTAAAAAATTAGAGGTTTTAGCATGTATTGTTTGATTCCCAGGTACCTCTCAGCAATTAATTATTCAAAACAATTCGACTACTGAACACGTAAGCCTACAAAGTTGAATGACTTGGTTTATAAAATATTAAAAGCTAAACTTTTCGTCTCAAGACCAGATTATAAAATGCACTAAAACCAATATGAACTATTTACAGGTAATCCTTTTAAAAAACTACTTTCTTTTCCTTTTTATGGTCACAAGTATTTAATCAATTTGTTAATTTTTACCCACAGTTTTCTTTTTTGTGCTGTCTCCACATTTGGAGCGTTGAAGGTAATTGTGTGTTTATCAAAGCCTTGATTGTGTTTCCCTCGAATTGAAAATGATTTTGAGGAATATTTTGCCTTTTGATTTTTTCACAGATTTTAGCTAATGTAGTTAATAACTTAGGTTGGAAACGAGCGTTTATGTGGTATACGCACGTAAACATGGTTAAGATTCATTGGAAGCCTTTGAATCAGTACTCAATACTTTGCCGTTTCGTTGTCATTGCTATAGGCCGTGTACACTGTCGCACGTTTCGACCAACTTTTCTCGTAACGCTTTAATCTCTTAGAAGAAAGTTTACAATAAATATTGCATACTATATTATAGCATACCTAATACTTAGAACAAAATGGTTGCAAGAAGCATTTCAAACCCCTTTACGTTTCGTCATCAACTTATGAAAAATACACGGTGCAGGCCGTTCTAACTTCAAATTAAAGAAATTAAAGGTTCCATTGAAAACTCATACGGCGTCGTCAAACCAAATTTATTGACATTTCTTGCAATGAGCAAAACTTTAGCGGGGCAGACTTGAGCAAGGTTTCACAAAGAAGAGCTGGAGTTTTAGTCCCGCAATTGTTTTGCAAGGATTTTACCCGTTTCAGTTGCAAAAAACGTTGTCAATGCAACACCAACAACAAACTTCTACAAACATTACTTGCGATGGGCAAAGCCGTTACAAGACCATTATTGCGATGGTTTTCGTTAGGAAATGGAACTCGATTCCACATTATTTTCTTCAACGTTTTATGTAACCGCAACATGTCTTACAGCCATTTTTTCTGGTTGATATATTTGTTTTACTGGGCAAATGTTTCGTACAATTTTCCTCGCAACCTTTCAAAGGAGTCGCGAGATATTTTCAAAACATCCCGCTCCTAACAAAAGCAGAATGAACGGAATAGGGTTTATTCGGAATACGAAGAATAAATTGCCTTCTTTTAGGAAGGTCTCGATTAATGGGAACATATATAGTTAATAAAAGGCAATGGTTATGAAGCCTGACAAACTTCTTTGAATTCTTATATGTTTTTGTTAACATTTTTGGCCTTGACCGTGCACAAACCACATTACATGTACGTACATTTAAAAAGTGTTGGAGCAACTGACCAATAGAAACATTCCTGTTAAGATATTCAACTGTAGCGTAAACATTAAAACAAAGGATTGTGCAAGGTCTCGGCCCTTCCAACAGGAATTGTAGCACCATTGTTTTCATGGCAAAGTTTCACAACCAGCCCTTCAATTAACTATGATGGGAATAAGCGGAATTCCTTCAGGAACTGATATTGTCTAGTTTGATATCCCTTTGCGCATGTCAAAGGCAGCTAACCATATTCAGGCCGATTCCTGTTTAATTTAATTTATTTTATTTTTGTTTTTCTATCCTCATAAAAATTTTGAGGGTTTTCACATTCTTAGGACCTCTCGGGCCAGGTCTTGATATTTTCCCAATTTTTCATCTCGTTTCACTTTTACTCTCGAATCTTCAGGGATTGCCACATCTTTAATTTCACAGCTCTTATCATTGTTATTGATAACTACCAAATCTGGCTATCTTGCTTCAATTTCGTGATCGGTCCGGATGCTAAAATCCTACAACAGCTTATAGTCTTCAGTTTCACCCTCTGTGGTATGTTGATACAACTTCTCTTGGTCTATCGAACCCTAGATGTCCTGCCAAATCCAAGTGGATATGATTGCTATTATTATTATTATTATTATTATTATTATTATTATTATTATTATTATTATTATTATTGAAAACCTCAAGACCCCCAAGAAGTCTTTTTTAACTATAGCTTTACCAAAACTTGTATTTAAATTTGTTTTTAATTTTTCAATGAGAAAAGTTTAATAAAATTTTCAATATTTATTATTATTATTATTATTATTATTATTATTATTATTATTATTATTATTAATTTTATGGCTAGGTATTTACCTCGAAGGGAAGTTCTTGTGTGCGTAACCTGTGGCCAAGGGCGACTAAACCTTTTGCCTTGTTATATTTTTAGGAGACCCCTGTAAAAGTAATGACATCAAAGAGCTGAGGGCAGCCAATCGCAGCATTCATTACACAAGTGACACAAATAGATGTGACCTTACAGACCCTGAATTTAATGGCGAGTGGTCCCGTTGGTACAAAGTAACTGGAGATGCAGGCAACGCCCTTAGAGCTGTCAACACCCCTCCCAGTGATAGGTGCGGAGCCAACATCCGAGTTTACCTCAAGGGAAATCATCCACAGCCAAGTGACGGCGAAGTTACCAGAAAAGTCTGCGCAGCAAAGAATAACAATCCATGTCAGAGGGAAATAAATATCAAAGTTAAAAACTGCGGTTCATTCTACTTGTACCAACTTGCCAGAGTGAGGAACGATTGCTCTCCTTTAACATGGCGTTACTGTACTAATGGTGTGGGTGAGTAATTATCAAGGGGAACAATCTAAGCTGGGTCGATATCACCAAAAACGAAGTTTGCTTTTAAAAAAAATATCGATACTTATAAGAAATTTCGGTCGTTTTGACACCAATTCATTCTGGTCAAGTGATCACTTGGAATATGAAGTTACGAATTATTTTTGATATCCACGGTGTATTCTAAGGAATTATTCTTTCTATTGAGCGTAATTGTTGTTAAGTCTATTAATGTCATGATTGTTCTAATACAAAAACCAAAATTTTCTGCATATGTACTGTTGAATGTCAATCGAATTAAATATCTCAACTAAAAACTGTAGACACTCATAGATCGGGTAAGTTTGAAATAAACCTAATTATTCTTCAAATTAATTAATTAATTAACCTAGACGAGAAGGCTAAAAGATGGAAACTGATACGAGCGCGAAAGTCTCTATTTATTTTTTATTTATTTATTTATTTATTTATTTATTTATTCTTTTAGAAATTTAGATAAATCTCGTATGCTACGCGACGAATAAGTGCCTCGAACCCAATCACCTCATAAATCGTGGAAGTAAAAAAAAAAGAAAACCGTCCTCTCCAAGAATTTAAGAAAGAAATAATTGAAATCAATGATTTCGCTTGTTCCGGTGCCACCATCACGTTATTATTCGTTATTATCGAAGATGACATGATTGTTTTCATTAGGAGTTGAGCATGGATTTACAGAGATCAGCATGCGGAGAATTTAAACTAATGGGTTAATTTATCTTATCTTTGGTAGGAAACAATCCATGCAGTAATGGTAGCTGTCCTGCTGATAAAAGTTGTGTCCTGACGAATAATGGCTATTCGAAAACTTGTGTTTACGGTAAGGAGAATTTCGTCTTGGATGCTTGTTTGCATTTGCGATTTTCGAGGTTGTTGCAAAACCTAAGACCCTTGAAAACTAAGACCTAGGACCAATAACTAAAACAGAACACCTTATTTCATCGTACTACAGATGTAACCACGGTTTTAATTTTCGTTTTTCGCAAACTAAGAATCTCTAATCTTTCAGTCTTTTGGCGCAACTGGCCACTGACTTTAATCTTTATTTTTGTGAAGACTAAGACGGTTAAAAGTTTTCATCTCTCTGGGTTCAAAATACTTCCACCCAGTACACGCTCGAGAATGCTTTCATTTGATCCTTGGTTTTATCAAAGAGGTGATGAGGTAATTTGGCCACCATAAAGAGATTCGAGTGCTGACGTTTCGACCGTTAACCCTAGATCAGAGCGAGCCAAGGAATTGTGGATTATATGTGGTGTAAATAGTGAGCGAGAAGTGGAGCCACGCTATAGAGTGTGTGCACGACGGCCATGTTGGAGGACCGAAACAATACAATGATTTTCCACTGGGAAATATATTCTATTTTTATGCAAATATCTTCTATTATTAAAAACTGGTTCATTGTATAATGCAATTCCAGGGATTTGATTGGCTAAGCGGCCATGGTATATGAGCCATCATACCATTGCCGAGAAATAGCGACTATTAAAATGGTCTTCTGGTTGGTCTTGCTAAGAGAGACCAGCAAGTTCTAACAATATTTCTTGATTGTTTTTAATAAAACAATTATTCCACTCGCGCTTGTTGGATATGAGATGATTATAGCCATCTCAGCGCTATGCGCCTCGTTGGCTATCTATCATCTCATATCCAACCCGCGCTCGTGGAATAATTGTTAATTGTTTTAGTCCTCCAACATGGCCGCCGTGCACACGTCACTCTATTAGTAGCAGTGTGGTAAGGTGGAAAACAAGAAGAAATTATTCGAATATAAAAAATTTGTTGCCTCCTTGAGGATTAAGAGTGCCGATTTGGAAGGTGAATTTTTTTTCCAAGCTTTTGCTTCTTTCTCTGTTACCATGAAGTAAACAAATGTGTTTGTTAGAAAGGTTTGTTCATAAAACCAAACATTAGTTTGCACTCCTCGCGCCCGGCGGACACAGCATCACAGTTTGTTAAGAGGCTAACCCCCTTGGCTGTCTGACTGACTGACTGAGTGTCTGTCTGATTGGCTGATTGACTGACTGACTGACTGACTGACTGACTGACTGGCTTGTTGACTGGCTGACTGACTGGCTGATTGGCTGATTGACTGACTGACTCACTGACTGACTGACTGATTCCTGGGTTTAAGTTTTGTGTATGAATAGAGTTCAGATAAGTTGTTGCCACAGCAAATAAGCAGCCCCTTCCCCACTCCTCTCTCAAGAATGACTAGCAAAGTCCGAAATAGTACTTTTGAAAGAGTTCCTATCTTTTGTTGTGTTGCTACTCGTCTGCTTTCGCCCCAGGGGAAAACGCCTTATCCCCCCCCCCCCCCCCCACTAGTCCCCTCTTTTCAATAATCTTTCCATGCACCAAGCTAAGCGTTATATACTATGGACTCTGCTTCGAGATGCAGATGTTTTTTTTTGTGGTCCAGGTCTCCAAATGCTGTGGCACTGTCCACTTGGTCATCAACTGAACCGCGCATGCCCTGGGACAAAGATGATTGCTTGCTTACTTGATTGATTTGTTGTGGTTTATTGACTACTTGATGGGTTAATAGGCAAACAGTAAGAATATTTAGTGAGGACATTTTCATGTGTTCAATCTAATTTCTTAGCTTTGTTCCTTCAATTTGCTGGACGTTTAACCGTTGAAGGTAATAGGGTCAAATCCTTTATAGACATATTTAATGATGATGATGATGATGATGATGATGATGATGAATAACACGATGATTGTGATCAGAGACCTTGTGGTTATGATGATGTGGATGATCATGATGGAGTTCGCTAAATACGTTGATTTTGTAACATATTTATAAGAGCCTTCTTTGATTTCTGATAATGTTTTGACAACATTATTTTCTGTCCGCGGCAGATAACCCATGCTCCTCTAAACCTTGTCGGAATGGTGGTACCTGTAATGTTCAGGGGGGTGGTGGTTATGGATGCACCTGTCCTTCAGGATAC